>NW_027552418.1:0-49440 GCF_045843805.1 Urocitellus parryii | reverse complement strand
ACCTGAAACCTAACCCTAACCCTAATCCTAACCCTAATACTAAACCTAAAGCTAACCCTAACCCTAACCCCAACCCGAACCTAACCCTAAACGTAAAACGAACCCAAACCCGAACCCTAACCCTAACCCTAATCCTAACCCTAACCCCTAACCCTAACCGTAACCCTAACCGTAACCCTAAGCCAAACCCAAAACCCTAACCCTAACCCGAACCCTAACCCCAACCCTAATCCAAACCCGAACCTGAAACCTAAACCTAACCCCAACCCTAACCCTAAACCGAACCATTACCCTAACTCTAACCCTAACCCGAAACCGAACCCGAACAGTAACCCTAACCTGAATGAGAACCCTAACACTAAACCTAATCCGAACCCTAACCTGAACCCTAACCCTAACCTAACCCTAACCCGAACCCTAAACCTAAACCTAACCATTAACCTAACCCTAACACTAACCCAAAACCGAAACCGAAACCTAACCCTAACCCTAACCGTACCCCTATCCCCAACCCTAACCCTAACCCTAACCCCAAACCTAACCCTAAACCTAACTTGAACACTAACCCTAACCCCAATCCTAACCATAAACATAAACCTAAATCTAACCCTAAACCTAACACTGACCCGAACCCGAAACCTAACCCTAA
This sequence comes from Urocitellus parryii, assembly GCF_045843805.1. NCBI lineage: Eukaryota > Metazoa > Chordata > Mammalia > Rodentia > Sciuridae > Urocitellus > Urocitellus parryii. The sequence continues at coordinate 48,791 of NW_027552418.1, read as the reverse complement.
CAATAACCCGGACCCGAAACCGAACCCGAACCCGAACCCGAACCCTAAATCTCAACCTAAAGCTGACCCTAACCCTAACCCTAACCGGAACCGGAACACTAACCCTAACCCTAACCCTAACCCTAACCCAAACCAAAACACTAACAATAACCCTAACCCTAATCCTAAACCTAACCCTAACCCTAACCCCTACCCTAACCCTAACCCTAACCTGAACCCTAACCCTAATCCTAAACCTAATCCTAACCCTAACCCGAACTCGAACACTAACCCTAATCCTAACCCTAACCCTAACCCGAACCCGAATCCTAAACCTAACGCTAACCCTAACCATAACCCTAAACGTAAACCTAACCTAAACCATAACCCTAAACCAAACCCGAAATCGAACCCTAACACTTAACCTAACGCTAAGCCTAACCCTAACCCTAAAACGAACAAAACCCTAACTGGAACCCTAACCTAAATCCTAACCCTAACCCTAACCCGAACCCTAACACTAACCCTAACCCTAACCCTAACCCGAACCCGAACCCTAACACTTACAATAAACCTAACCCTAACCCGAACTGTAAACCTAAACTAACCCTAACGGGAACCCTAACCAGAACCCAAACCCTAACCCTAACCCTAACCCTAAACCTAACCCTAACCCTAACTTGAACACTAAACCTAACCCTAATCCTATCCCAAAACATAAACCTAAAACTAACCCTAACCCTAACACTGACCTGAACCCGAACCCTAACCCTTACCCTAAACCGAATCCTACCACTAACCCTAACCCTAACCCGAACCTGAACCCTAAACATAAACCTAAACCTGACACTAACCCTAACCCTAAACTGAACCCTAACCCTAAACCTAATCCTAAACCTAACCCTAACCCTAACCCTAACCCTAAACTGAACCCAAACCATAACCCTAACACTAACTCTAACACTAACACTAACCCGATACTGAACCCTAATCCTAACCCAAAACATAAAACTAAACCTAACCCTAACCCTAACACCGACCCGAACTCGAAACCTAACCCTAACGCTAACACTAACCCGAAACCGAACCCTAACCCTAACCCTAAACCTAACCTGCACACTAACCCTAACCCTAATCTTGACCCGAAACCTAAACCTAAACCTAACCCTAACCATAACACTAACCCAAACCCGAACCCTAAGCCTAACCCTAACCCGAACCTGAACCCGAATCCGAACCCTAAAACTAATCCTAACCCGAACCGTAACACTAACCCTAACACTAACCCGAACCCGAACCTGAACCCTAACCCTTACCCTAAACCTAATCCTAACCCGAACTGTAACCCTAACCATGACCCTAAACCTAAGCCTAACCCGAACTGTAACCCTAACCATGACCCTAACCCGAACCCTCACCAGAACCCGAACCCGAACCTTAAACCTAACCCTAACCCTAAACATAAACATAAACCTAACCCTAACCCTACACCTAAACCTAACCCGAACCTGAAATCGAACCCGAATCCTAAACCTAACACTAACCCTAAACCTAAACCTAACCCCTAACCCTAACCCTAACCAAAACACAAATCCTAACACTAACCCTAACACTAACCCGAACCCTAAGCCTTACTTGAACACTAACCCGAATCCTAACCCTAAGCCTAACCCTAAACCAAACCCGAACACTAACCCTTACAATAAACCTAAGCCTAACCCGAACTGTAACCCTAAACCTAACCCTAACCCGAAACCTAACCAGAACCCCAACCCGAACCCTAAACCTGACCCTAATCCTAACCCTATCCCTAACCCTAACCCTAACACTAACCCTAACCCTAACCCTAACCCGAACCCGAACCCAAACCCGAACTCTAACATAACAGTAACCCTAATCCTAACCCTAACCCTAATCCTAATCCTAACCCTAACTCAAACCAGAACTCAAACCCAAACCCAAACCCTAACACTTACCTGTACCCTAAACCTAACCCGAACACTAACCCTAACCCTAACCGAAACCCTAACCCAAATCCTAACCTGAAGCCTAACCCTAAACCTAACCCTAACCCTAACCCTAACATTAGAACTAATCCTAACCCTAACCCTAACACTATCCCGAATCCTAACTCTAACCGTAACCCTAAACATAACCCGGACCCTAATCTTAACACTAACCCTAACCCTTACCTGAACCTTAACCCTAACCCTAAGCCTAAGCCTAATCTTAACCCTAATCCTAATCCTTACCATAACACTAACACTAACCCGATCCGGAACCCAAACCCTTACCCTAAACTTAACAATAACCTTATCCCTAACGCTATCCTGAACCCTAATAATAACACTAACTCTAATCATAAACCTAACCCTAACCCTAAACCGAATACTAACCCTAACCCTAAACCTAACCCTAACCCTAAACCTAACCCTATACCAACCCTAACCCTAACCCTAACCCGAACCCGAAACCTAACACTAATCCTAACCCTAAACCTAACCCGAACACTTACCCTAACCCTAACCTTATCCCTAACCCTAACCATACCCAGAACCCTAATAATAACACTAACTCTAATCCAAACCTAACCCTAACCCTAACCCTAATCCTATCCCGAACCCTAACAATAAACCTAATCCTAACACTAACGCTAAACCGAAACCTAACACTAACCCTAAGCCTAAACCTTACCTGAACCATAACCCTAACCCTAAAACTGACCCTATCCCTAACCCGAATCCTAAACCTAATTCTAACCCTAACCCTAACCCTAACCCTATCCGGAACCCGAACCCTAAACCTAACCCTAACCAGTGCCCGAACCCGAACCCGAACCCTAACCCTAACCCTAATCCTAAACCCAACCCGAACCCAAACCCTAACCCTAAATCTTAGCCTAAAACTAATCCTACCCTACCCCAAAACCTAACGCTGTCACTAAACCTAACCCTAAACCGAACCCGAACCCGAACCCTAACTCTAACCCTAACCATAACGCTAACCCTAACCCTAATCCTAATCCTAATCCTAAACCTAACTCGAACCCGAACCCGAACACGAACCCAAACCCTAACACTTACCTGAACACTAAGCCTAACCCGAACCCTAACCATAATCCTAACCGTAACCCGAACCCAAATCCTAACTCTAATCCTAACCCTAACCCTAAATCTAACCCTATCCGGAACCTGAACCCTAACCCTAACCCTAAACCTAAAACTAACCCTAAACCTAACTCTATCCCAACCCTAACCCCTAAACCCTAAACCAAACCCAAAACCTAACCCTAATCCTAACCCTAAACCTATCCCTAACCCGAACCCTAACACTAACCCTAAGCCTAACCCTAACACTAACCCGAACCCGAATCCTAACCCGAACCCTAAATTTAAACCTAACCCTAACTGGAACACTAACCCGAACCCGAACCCGAACACTCACCCTAAACTTAACCATAACCCAAACAATAACCCTAACCTTAATCCTAACCCTAACACTAAACCTGACCCTAACCCTAACCTGAACCCGAAACCTAACCCTAATCCTAACCCTAAAGCTAACCTTAACCCGAACCCAAACCCTAACCATAATCCTAACCCTAAGACCAACCCGAACGCTAACCCTAACCCTAACACTAACCCGAACCCTAACCCGACCCGAATCCTAAACCTAACCCTAATCCTAACCCTAACCTGAACCCTAACACTAACCCTAACCCTAACCGTAAACCTAAACCGAACCCTAACACGAAACCGAACCCTAACCCTAACCCTAACCCGAAACTGAACTCTAATCCTAACCCAAACCCTAAACCTAACCCTAACCCTAAACCTAACCCTATCCCCAACCGAAACCCTAATCCTAACCCTAAACCTAACACTAACTTGAACACTAACCCTAACCATAATCCTAACCCGAACCCTAAACCTAAACCTAACCCTAACCCTAACACTAACCCGAACCCGGACCCTAACCCTAACCATAACCCAAACCCGAACCCGAACTCGAAAGCTAACCCTAACCCTAACACGAACCCTAACCCTAACCCTAATCCTAACCCTAACACTAACCCTAAAGCTAACCCTAACCCTAACCCGAACCCGAGCCATAACCCTAAACCTAACCCAAACCCGAACCCGAACCCTAACGTTAAAACTAATCCTATCACTAACCCTAACCCTAACCCCTAACCCTAACCCTAACCGTAACCCTAACCGTAACCCTAACCTTAACCCTAACCCTAACCCTAAAACCTAAACTGAACCCTACCGGAATCCAAACCCTAAAGCTAACCCTAACCCTAAAGCTAACCCTAACCCTAAATCTAACCCTACACCTAACCCTAACTCAAACCTCAACCATAACCCTAACCCTAACCCTAACATAAACCCCAACCCTAACCCTAACCCTAACCCTAAATCTAACCGTAACCCTAAACCTAACCCTAACCCAAACCCGAACCCAGTAACAGTTTTTTTTTTTTCAGTAACAGTTTTCATTTTTAGGTTTCACTCTCTTTTCTCCTATATGGATACATGTAGTTGGAACTCTAAATCAAACACCTTGTGCTAGCTCTTTGAAACTTGACACAATAAAGTAGTTCAAAGTTCTATCTCTATGGTTCGTTTCGTATTGGGGTAGCACTTAGCAGAGACAGGCGAAAATCACATTCATTGAAAGGGGTTGCCAAGCTTCCAAAAAACTACGAGTTTCCTGAAATCTCAGCAAATGTTTTATCACCCAATCTTGATGATACTTTCAGGTAATGATCAGTACACCAATTCCACATGGATCACCAAATTTCGTTCTTCTAGGTTAAACCACTCGTTTGCAGTATCAGTTTTCATTTTTAGGTTTCACTCTGTTTTCTCCTATATGGATAAATGTAGTTGGAACTCTAAATCAAACACGGTTTGTGCTAGCTCTTTGAAACTTGACACAATAAATTAGTTGCAAGTTCTCTCTCTATGGTTTGTTTTCTATAAATGTGGCCCTAAGCAGAATCTGGCGAAAATCACTTTCATTGAAAGGGGTTGCCAAGGTTCCAAAAAACTACAGGTTTCCTGAAATCTCAGCAAATGTTTTTTCAACCCTAACCCTAACCTTAACCCGAACGCGAACCCGAACTCGAACCATAACTATAACCCTAAACCCAAACCCGAACCCTAACCCTAAACCTAACCCTAACACTAATGCTAACCCTAACCCTAACCCGAACTCGAACTGTAAACCTAACCCTAACACTAACCCAAACCCTAATCCTAACCCTGACCCTACACCTAACCCTAAACCTAAACCTAACCAGAACCCTAACCCTAAACCGAACCCGAACCCTAACCCAACCTGAACCCTATCACTAAGCTTAATCCTAACCCTCTCTGAAACTTAAAAAGAACCGTAGCCCTAACCCTAATCCTAACCATAACCCTATCCCGAATATTAACCCTAACCCTGACCCTAAACCTAACTCGAATCCTAACAGTAACCCTAACCCTAATCCTAAACCTAACCCTAATCCTACCCCGAACCCTAACCCTTACCCTAAACATACCCTAACCTGAACACTAACCTTAACCCTAAACTTAACCCTAACCCTTACCCTAAACATACCTTAACCTTAACAATAAACCTAACCTTAACCCTAACCCTAACCCTATCCCGAACCCTAACACGAACCTTAAACCCTAACCGGAAACATAACCCTAAACCTATCCCTAAACCTAAATCTAACCAGAACCGTAACCCTAACCCGAAACCAAACCCTAACCCTAACCCGAATCCTAACCATAATCCGAACCCTAACGCTAACACTTACCCTAACCTAAACCCTATCCCGATCCCTAAAAAGAACCCTATCCCTAACCCGAACCATAACCCAAACCCGAACCGTACCAATAACCCTAAACCTAACCCGAACCCAAACCCTAACCCTAACCCAAACACGAACCCGAACCTTAACCTAAACCCTAAACCTAAGCCTACCCCGAGCCCTAAACCTAACACTAACTGTAACCCGAACGCTAACCCTAACCCTAACCCTAACACTAACACTAACCCTATCCCGAAACCTTACCCAAACCCTAACCCCATCCCAAACCCGAACCCTAACCCTGGCCGCAACCATAACCCGAATCCTAACTCTTACCCGAACCCTAACCCAAGCCCTAACCCTAAGACTAACCCTAACCTGAACCCGAACCCAAAACTAACCCTAACCCTAAACCTAACCCTAAACCTAAAACTAACCCGAATTCTAAAAATAATCCTTACCCTAATCCTTAACCTAACCCTAAACCTAAACTAACCCTAACCCTAACACTAACCTGAAACTGAACCCTAAACCTAACCCTAACCCTAATCCTATCACTAATCCTTACCATAACCCGAACCCAAACCCGAAACCGAAACCTAATCTTTCCCTAACCCGAACCCTAACCCGAACTCGAACCCTAACCCTAACCCTAAACCTAACCCTAACCCTAACCCTAAAGCTAACCCTAAACCTAACTTAAACACTAACCCTAACCCTAATCCTATCCCGAAATATAAACCTAAACCAAAACCTAACCATAACACTGACCTGAAACCGAACCCTAACCCTTACACTAAACCGAACCCTACCACTAACCCTAACCCTAACCCGAACCTGAACCCTAAACCTAAACCTAAACCTGATCCTAACCCTAATCCTAACCCGAACCCTAACCCTAATCAGAACCCTAACCCTAACCCTAACCCTAAACCGAACCCAACCATAACCCTAACACTACCCCTAACCCTACACTAACCCGAAACCGAACCCTAAACCTAACCATAAACCAAAGCCTAACTAGAAGAGTAACCCTAAGCCTATCCCTAACCCGAACTCTAACCCAAACCCGAACCGAACCCTAAATCTAACCCTAACAAAAACCCTAATCCAAACCCGAATCCTAACCCTAAACCTACACAAAAACCTAACCCTAACCCTACCCCGATCCCCAACCCTAACCCTAACCCTAACCCTAAACATAACCATAACCCTAACAGGAACACTAACCGTAACCCTAATCCTAACCCGAATCATAAACCTAAACCTAACCCTAAACCTAACACTGACCCGAAACCGAAACCTAACCCTAACCATAACGCGGACCCGAACCCGAACCCGAACCCTAAACCTAAACCTAAACCTGACCCTAACCCTAACCCTAACCCTAACCCTAACCCTAACCCTAACCCTAACGCTAACCTGAACCCAAACCGTAACCCTAAACCTAAACCTAAACAGAACTCTAACCCGAACCCGAACACTAACCCTGAACCTAACTCTAAGCCTAACCCGAAAGCTAAACCTAACCGTAACCCTAAACCTAAGCCTAACCCTGACTCGAACTCGAACCCTAACCCGAACCCTAACCCGAACCCTAACCCGAACCCGAACCCTAACCCTACCTAACCCTAACCCGAACCCTAAACCGAACCCGAACCCTATCCCTAACCCTAATCATAACCCTAACCCAAAACTGAACCCTAACACTAACCCTAACCCTAACCCTGAACTAAAACCTGAACCCTAACCCGAAACGGAACCCTAATCCTAAACCTAACCCGAAACCGAACCCTAACCCTAACCCCAACCGTAAACCTAATCCTAACCCTAAACCTAACCCTATCCCCAACCCTAACCCTAATCCTAACCCTAAACCTAACACTAACTTGAACACTAACCCTAACCATAATCCTAACCCGAACCCTAAACCTAAACGTAACACTAACCCTAACACTAACCCGAACCAGGACCCTAACCTTAACCGTAACCCGAACCCGAACCCGAACTTGAAACCTAACCCTAACACTAACCATAACCTGAACCTGAACCCGAACCATAACCCTAACCCTAAACCTGACCCTAACCATAATTCGAACCCGAAACCTAACCCTAACCCTAACCCGAAACGAACCCGAACCCTAACCCTAATCCTAACCCTAACACTAACCCTAAAGCTAACCCTAACCCTAAACCGAACCCGAACCCTAACCCTAAACCTAAACTGAACACGAACCTGAAACCTAAACCCTAACCCTAATCCTAACCCTAATACTAAACCTAAAGCTAACCCTAACCCTAACCCCAACCCGAACCTAACCCTAAACGTAAAACGAACCCAAACCCGAACCCTAACCCTAACCCTAATCCTAACCCTAACCCCTAACCCTACCGTAACCCTAACCGTAACCCTAAGCCAAACCCAAACCCTAACCCTAACCCGAACCCTAACCCCAACCCTAATCCAAACCCGAACCTGAAACCTAAACCTAACCCCAACCCTAACCCTAAACCGAACCATTACCCTAACTCTAACCCTAACCCGAAACCGAACCCGAACAGTAACCCTAACCTGAATGAGAACCCTAACACTAAACCTAATCCGAACCCTAACCTGAACCCTAACCCTAACCTAACCCTAACCCGAACCCTAAACCTAAACCTAACCATTAACCTAACCCTAACACTAACCCAAAACCGAAACCGAAACCTAACCCTAACCCTAACCGTACCCCTATCCCCAACCCTAACCCTAACCCTAACCCCAAACCTAACCCTAAACCTAACTTGAACACTAACCCTAACCCCAATCCTAACCATAAACATAAACCTAAATCTAACCCTAAACCTAACACTGACCCGAACCCGAAACCTAACCCTAACAATAACCCGGACCCGAAACCGAACCCGACCCGAACCCGAACCCTAAATCTCAACCTAAAGCTGACCCTAACCCTAACCCTAACCGGAACCGGAACACTAACCCTAACCCTAACCCTAACCCTAACCCAAACCAAAACACTAACAATAACCCTAACCCTAATCCTAAACCTAACCCTAACCCTAACCCCTACCCTAACCCTAACCCTAACCTGAACCCTAACCCTAATCCTAAACCTAATCCTAACCCTAACCCGAACTCGAACACTAACCCTAATCCTAACCCTAACCCTAACCCGAACCCGAATCCTAAACCTAACGCTAACCCTAACCATAACCCTAAACGTAAACCTAACCTAAACCATAACCCTAAACCAAACCCGAAATCGAACCCTAACACTTAACCTAACGCTAAGCCTAACCCTAACCCTAAAACGAACAAAACCCTAACTGGAACCCTAACCTAAATCCTAACCCTAACCCTAACCCGAACCCTAACACTAACCCTAACCCTAACCCTAACCCGAACCCGAACCCTAACACTTACAATAAACCTAACCCTAACCCGAACTGTAAACCTAAACTAACCCTAACGGGAACCCTAACCAGAACCCAAACCCTAACCCTAACCCTAACCCTAAACCTAACCCTAACCCTAACTTGAACACTAAACCTAACCCTAATCCTATCCCAAAACATAAACCTAAAACTAACCCTAACCCTAACACTGACCTGAACCCGAACCCTAACCCTTACCCTAAACCGAATCCTACCACTAACCCTAACCCTAACCCGAACCTGAACCCTAAACATAAACCTAAACCTGACACTAACCCTAACCCTAAACTGAACCCTAACCCTAAACCTAATCCTAAACCTAACCCTAACCCTAACCCTAACCCTAAACTGAACCCAAACCATAACCCTAACACTAACTCTAACACTAACACTAACCCGATACTGAACCCTAATCCTAACCCAAAACATAAAACTAAACCTAACCCTAACCCTAACACCGACCCGAACTCGAAACCTAACCCTAACGCTAACACTAACCCGAAACCGAACCCTAACCCTAACCCTAAACCTAACCTGCACACTAACCCTAACCCTAATCTTGACCCGAAACCTAAACCTAAACCTAACCCTAACCATAACACTAACCCAAACCCGAACCCTAAGCCTAACCCTAACCCGAACCTGAACCCGAATCCGAACCCTAAAACTAATCCTAACCCGAACCGTAACACTAACCCTAACACTAACCCGAACCCGAACCTGAACCCTAACCCTTACCCTAAACCTAATCCTAACCCGAACTGTAACCCTAACCATGACCCTAAACCTAAGCCTAACCCGAACTGTAACCCTAACCATGACCCTAACCCGAACCCTCACCAGAACCCGAACCCGAACCTTAAACCTAACCCTAACCCTAAACATAAACATAAACCTAACCCTAACCCTACACCTAAACCTAACCCGAACCCGAAATCGAACCCGAATCCTAAACCTAACACTAACCCTAAACCTAAACCTAACCCCTAACCCTAACCCTAACCAAAACACAAATCCTAACACTAACCCTAACACTAACCCGAACCCTAAGCCTTACTTGAACACTAACCCGAATCCTAACCCTAACCCTAACCCTAAACCAAACCCGAACACTAACCCTTACAATAAACCTAAGCCTAACCCGAACTGTAACCCTAAACCTAACCCTAACCCGAAACCTAACCAGAACCCCAACCCGAACCCTAAACCTGACCCTAATCCTAACCCTATCCCTAACCCTAACCCTAACACTAACCCTAACCCTAACCCTAACCCGAACCCGAACCCGAACCCGAACTCTAACATAACAGTAACCCTAATCCTAACCCTAACCCTAATCCTAATCCTAACCCTAACTCAAACCAGAACTCAAACCCAAACCCAAACCCTAACACTTACCTGTACCCTAAACCTAACCCGAACACTAACCCTAACCCTAACCGAAACCCTAACCCAAATCCTAACCCGAAGCCTAACCCTAAACCTAACCCTAACCCTAACCCTAACATTAGAACTAATCCTAACCCTAACCCTAACACTATCCCGAATCCTAACTCTAACCGTAACCCTAAACATAACCCGGACCCTAATCTTAACACTAACCCTAACCCTTACCTGAACCTTAACCCTAACCCTAAGCCTAAGCCTAATCTTAACCCTAATCCTAATCCTTACCATAACACTAACACTAACCCGATCCGGAACCCAAACCCTTACCCTAAACTTAACAATAACTTTATCCCTAACGCTATCCTGAACCCTAATAATAACACTAACTCTAATCATAAACCTAACCCTAACCCTAAACCGAATACTAACCCTAACCCTAAACCTAACCCTAACCCTAAACCTAACCCTATACCAACCCTAACCCTAACCCTAACCCGAACCCGAATCCTAACCCGAACCCTAAATTTAAACCTAACCCTAACTGGAACACTAACCCGAACCCGAACCCGAACACTCACCCTAAACTTAACCATAACCCAAACAATAACCCTAACCTTAATCCTAACCCTAACACTAAACCTGACCCTAACCCTAACCTGAACCCGAAACCTAACCCTAATCCTAACCCTAAAGCTAACCTTAACCCGAACCCAAACCCTAACCATAATCCTAACCCTAAGACCAACCCGAACGCTAACCCTAACCCTAACACTAACCCGAACCCTAACCCGACCCGAATCCTAAACCTAACCCTAATCCTAACCCTAACCTGAACCCTAACACTAACCCTAACCCTAACCGTAAACCTAAACCGAACCCTAACACGAAACCGAACCCTAACCCTAACCCTAACCCGAAACTGAACTCTAATCCTAACCCAAACCCTAAACCTAACCCTAACCCTAAACCTAACCCTATCCCCAACCGAAACCCTAATCCTAACCCTAAAACCTAACACTAACTTGAACACTAACCCTAACCATAATCCTAACCCGAACCCTAAACCTAAACCTAACCCTAACCCTAACACTAACCCGAACCCGGACCCTAACCCTAACCATAACCCAAACCCGAACCCGAACTCGAAAGCTAACCCTAACCCTAACACGAACCCTAACCCTAACCCTAATCCTAACCCTAACACTAACCCTAAAGCTAACCCTAACCCTAACCCGAACCCGAGCCATAACCCTAAACCTAACCCAAACCCGAACCCGAACCCTAACGTTAAAACTAATCCTATCACTAACCCTAACCCTAACCCCTAACCCTAACCCTAACCGTAACCCTAACCGTAACCCTAACCTTAACCCTAACCCTAACCCTAAACCTAAACTGAACCCTACCGGAATCCAAACCCTAAAGCTAACCCTAACCCTAAAGCTAACCCTAACCCTAAATCTAACCCTACACCTAACCCTAACTCAAACCTCAACCATAACCCTAACCCTAACCCTAACATAAACCCCAACCCTAACCCTAACCCTAACCCTAAATCTAACCGTAACCCTAAACCTAACCCTAACCCAAACCCGAACCCAGTAACAGTTTTTTTTTTTTTTTCAGTAACAGTTTTCATTTTTAGGTTTCACTCTCTTTTCTCCTATATGGATACATGTAGTTGGAACTCTAAATCAAACACCTTGTGCTAGCTCTTTGAAACTTGACACAATAAAGTAGTTCAAAGTTCTATCTCTATGGTTCGTTTCGTATTGGGGTAGCACTTAGCAGAGACAGGCGAAAATCACATTCATTGAAAGGGGTTGCCAAGCTTCCAAAAAACTACGAGTTTCCTGAAATCTCAGCAAATGTTTTATCACCCAATCTTGATGATACTTTCAGGTAATGATCAGTACACCAATTCCACATGGATCACCAAATTTCGTTCTTCTAGGTTAAACCACTCGTTTGCAGTATCAGTTTTCATTTTTAGGTTTCACTCTGTTTTCTCCTATATGGATAAATGTAGTTGGAACTCTAAATCAAACACGGTTTGTGCTAGCTCTTTGAAACTTGACACAATAAATTAGTTGCAAGTTCTCTCTCTATGGTTTGTTTTCTATAAATGTGGCCCTAAGCAGAATCTGGCGAAAATCACTTTCATTGAAAGGGGTTGCCAAGGTTCCAAAAAACTACAGGTTTCCTGAAATCTCAGCAAATGTTTTTTCAACCCTAACCCCTAACCTTTACCCGAACGCGAACCCGAACTCGAACCATAACTATAACCCTAAACCCAACCCGAACCCTAACCCTAAACCTAACCCTAACACTAATGCTAACCCTAACCCTAACCCGAACTCGAACTGTAAACCTAACCCTAACACTAACCCAAACCCTAATCCTAACCCTGACCCTACACCTAACCCTAAACCTAAACCTAACCAGAACCCTAACCCTAAACCGAACCCGAACCCTAACCCAACCTGAACCCTATCACTAAGCTTAATCCTAACCCTCTCTGAAACTTAAAAAGAACCGTAGCCCTAACCCTAATCCTAACCATAACCCTATCCCGAATATTAACCCTAACCCTGACCCTAAACCTAACTCGAATCCTAACAGTAACCCTAACCTAATCCTAAACCTAACCCTAATCCTACCCCGAACCCTAACCCTTACCCTAAACATACCCTAACCTGAACACTAACCTTAACCCTAAACTTAACCCTAACCCTTACCCTAAACATACCTTAACCTTAACAATAAACCTAACCTTAACCCTAACCCTACCCTATCCCGAACCCTAACACGAACCTTAAACCCTAACCGGAAAACATAACCCTAAACCTATCCCTAAACCTAAATCTAACCAGAACCGTAACCCTAACCCGAAACCAAACCCTAACCCTAACCCGAATCCTAACCATAATCCGAACCCTAACGCTAACACTTACCCTAACCTAAACCCTATCCCGATCCCTAAAAAGAACCCTATCCCTAACCCGAACCATAACCCAAACCCGAACCGTACCATAACCCTAAACCTAACCCGAACCCAAACCCTAACCCTAACCCAAACACGAACCCGAACCTTAACCTAAACCCTAAACCTAAGCCTACCCCGAGCCCTAAACCTAACACTAACTGTAACCCGAACGCTAACCCTAACCCTAACCCTAACACTAACACTAACCCTATCCCGAAACCTTACCCAAACCCTAACCCCATCCCAAACCCGAACCCTAACCCTGGCCGCAACCCTAACCCGAATCCTAACTCTTACCCGAACCCTAACCCAAGCCCTAACCCTAAGACTAACCCTAACCTGAACCCGAACCCAAAACTAACCCTAACCCTAAACCTAACCCTAAACCTAAAACTAACCCGAATTCTAAAAATAATCCTTACCCTAATCCTTAACCTAACCCTAAACCTAAACTAACCCTAACCCTAACACTAACCTGAAACTGAACCCTAAACCTAACCCTAACCCTAATCCTATCACTAATCCTTACCATAACCCGAACCCAAACCCGAAACCGAAACCTAAAACTTTCCCTAACCCGAACCCTAACCCGAACTCGAACCCTAACCCTAACCCTAAACCTAACCCAAACCCTAACTCTAACCCTAACCCTAACCCGAACCCGAACCCTAACCCTGAACCTTACCCTAAGCCTAACTGAAGGCTAAACCTAACCCGAACCCGAACCCGAACCCTAACCCGAACCCGAACACGAACCCGAAACCGAACCCTAACCTTAACACTAACCCTAACCCGAACCCTAAACCTAACCCTAACACTATACCTAAACCTAACCCTAAACCGAACCCGAAACCGAACCCAAACCCTAACCCTAACCCTAACCCTAAACCTAACCCTAACACGAAACCCAACCCCAAACCCAATCCTAAACTTAAAACTAACGCTAATCCGAACCCTAACCCTAAACCTAACCCTAAGACTAACACTAACCCTAACCCGAACATAAAACCTAACCATAACCCTAACACTAACCCTAACCTTAAAACTAACCCAAATCCTAAAAATAACCCTAACCCTAAGCTTAAAACTAACCCTAACCCTAACCCTAAACCTACCCCGAAACTGAACCCTAACCCTAACCCTAACCCTGACCCTAATATTATCCCTAATCCTAACCCTAACCCGAACCCGTACCCGAACCCTAAACATAACCCTAACGCTGAGCGTAAACCGAACCCTAACACGAACTCGAACCCTAACCCTAAAAATCCTAACCAGAATCCTAACCCTAACTCTAACCCTACCCCTAACCCTAAGTCTAAACCTAAAACGAACCCGAACCCTAACCCTATTCTGAACCCTAAACACTAAGCCTAACCCTAAACCTATCCCGAACACTAACCCGAAATGTAGCCCTAACCCTAACTCTAAACCTAAACCGAACACTAACCAGAACACTAAACCTAACCCTAACCCTAACCCTGAACCTAACCCGAACCATAACCCTAACCCTAATCCTAACCCTAAACCTTACCCTAACCCTAACCCTAACCCTAACCCTAACCCGAACCCGAACCCTAACCCTAACCCTAACCCTGAGCATAAACCGAACGATAACCCTCACCCTACCCGTAACTCGAACCCTAACTCTAACTCTAATCCGAACACTAACGATAACACTAACCCTACACCTAACCCTAACCATAACCCGAAACCGAACCCTAACCCTAACCCAAACCCTAACAATAACCCTAACCCTAACCCTAACCCTAACCCTAACCCTAACCCTAAACCTAATCCTAACCCTAACCCTAACCATAAACCTCACCCTAACCATAACCTGAACACTAACCCTAACCCTAATCCTAAGCCGAAACCGAAACCTAAACCTAACCCTAACCCTAAAACTAACCCGAACCCAAACCCTAACACTAACACTAACCCTAACCCTAACCCTAAACCGAACTCAAACCCTAACCCGAAACCTACCCTATCCCGAAACCTAAGCCTAACCCAAACACTACAACTAATCCTAACAGTAACACGAAGCCAAATTCGGACAGTAATCCTAACCCTAAACCTAACACTAACCCTAACCCGAACCCTAACCCGAACTTTAACCCTAACCCGAACCAGAAACTAAACCTAATGCTAACCCTAAACCTAACCCTCGCCCTAATCCTAAACCTAAACATAACCATAACCCTAACCCGATCCCGACCCGAAACCTAACCTTAACCCTAAACCTAAACATAATCCTAACCCTAAACCTAACACTAACCCAACCCTAACCCTAACCCTAACCATAACCCTAACCCTAACCCTAACCCTAACACTAATCCTAACACTAATCCTAACCCAAAACCTAAACCTAAACCTAACCCTAAGCCTAACACTAACCCGAACCCGAACCCTAACCCTAACCCTAACCGAACCCTAACCCGAACCCTAACCCTAACCATAACCCAAACCCTAACACTACCCCTAAACCTAACCCTAACACGAACCCGAACCCTAACCATAAACCTGACCCTAAAGCTAACCGGAACCAGAAACCTAACCCTAATCCTAAACCTAACCCTAACCCTAACCCGAACCCTAATACTAACCCTAACCCAAACCCGAAACTGAAACCCTAACCCTAACCCTAACCCTAAACCTAAGCCAAACCCTAACAATAACGCTAACACAAATCCTAAACCTAACCAAAACCCTAACCCGAAAACTAAATCTAACCCTAAACCTAAACCTAACATGAACCCGAACCCTAACCCAAACCCTAACCCTGAGCGTAAACCGAACGATAACCCTCACCTTACCCGTAACTCGAACCCTAACCCTAACTCTAAACCGATCCCTAACGATAACACTAACCCTACACCTAACCCTAACCATAACCCGAAACCGAACCCTATCCCTAACCCAAACATTAACAATAACCCTAACCCTAACCCGAACCCTAACTCTAACCCTAACCGTAACCCTAACCTGAAAACTAACTCTAACCCTAATCCTAACCCGAACCCTAAACCTAAACCTAAACCTAAACTTAACAGGAACTCGAAACCTAACCGTAACCGTAATCCGAACCCAACCCTAACTATAACTTAACCCGAACCCGAACCCGAAACCCAACACGAACCCTATCCCTAACCCTATCCCAAGCCCTAACACTATCCCTAACCCTAACCCTAACCCGAACCCTAACCCTAACACTAACCCTAAACGTAACCCTAACCCTAACCCAAACTCGAACCCGAAACCTAACCCTAACCCTAACCCTAACCCGAACTCTAACCTGAACCCGAAACCTAACCCTAAACCTAACCCGAACCCGAACCCTAACCCTGAACCTAAACTTAAGCCTAACCAAAACGCTAACCCTAACACGAACCCTAACCCGAACCCTAACCCGAACCCTAAAGCTAAGCCTATACCTAACCCTAACCTGAACCAGAACCCAAACCCAAACTCGAACGCGAAACCTAAACCTAAACCTAACCCTAACCCTAACCATAACCCTAAGAGTAACCCTAAAACGAAACCTAAGCCTAACCCTAACCCTAATCCAAAACCTAACCCTAACCCTAACCCTAACCCTAAGCCTAACCCTAACTGAAACCCTAACAATAACCCTAACCTAATCCTAAACCGAACCCTAACACTAACCCGAACCCTAAACCTAACCCTAATTCTAACCTGAACACTACTCTAACCCTAATCCTAACCCGAACCCTAACCCTAAACCTAATCCTAACCCTAACCCTAACCATAAACCTCACCCTAACCATAAACTGAACACTAACCCTAACCCTAATCCTAACGCAAAACCGAAACCTAAACCTAACCCTAACACTAACCCTAACACTAATCCTAACCCTAAACCGAACTCAAACCCTAACAAGAACCCTACCCTAAACCGAACCCTAAGCCTAACCCAAACACTACACCTAATCCTAACCATAACACGAAGCCAAATTCGAACAGTAATCCTAACCCTAAACCTAACACTAACCCTAACCCGAACCCGAACCCGAACCTTAACCCTAACCTGAACCCAAACCCTAAACCTAAAGCTAACCCTAAACCTAACCCTCACCCTAACCCTAAACCTAACCATAACCATAACCCTAACCTGAACCTGACCAGAACCCTAACCTTAACCCTAACCCTAAACATAATCCTAACCCTAAACCTAACCCTACCCCAACCCAAACCCTAACCAAAACCATAACCCTAACCCTAACCCTAACCTGAATACTAAAAATAAACTTAATCCTAACCCAAAACCTAAACCTAAACCTAAACCTAACCCTAACACTAACCAGAACACGAACCATAACCCTAACCCTAACCCTAACCCTAACCCGAATCCTAACCCTAACCATAACCAAAACCCTAACACTAACCCTAAACCTAACCCTAACCCGAACCCGAACCCTAACCATAAACCTGACCCTAAAGCTAACCGGAACCGGAAACCTAACCCTAATCCTAAACCTAACCCTAACAATATCCCGAACCCTAATACTACCCGAAACCCAAACCCTAACCCTAACCCTAACCCTAACCCTAAGCCAAACCCTAACAATATCCCTAACACAAATCCTAAACCTAAACCTAACCCTAAACCGAACCATAACCCTAGCCCTAAACGGCACCATAACCTGAACACTAACTTTAACCCTAATCCTAACCAGAAACCTAAACCTAAACCTAAACTTAACCCTAACACTGACCCCAACTCAAACCCTAACCCTAACCGTAATCCGAACCCAACCCTAACCCTAACCCGAAACCGATCCCGAACCCCAACATGACCCCTAACCCTAACCCTAACCCGTGCCCTAACACTAACCATAAACCTAACCCAAACCTGAACCCTAACCCTAAACCTAACCCTAACCCTAACCCAAAACCGAAACCGAAACCTAAGTCTCATCCTAACCCTACACCCGAACTCTAACCCTAACCCTAACACTAACCCTGACCCTAACCAAAACCCGAACCCTAACCTTAACACTAACCCTAACCCGAACCCTAAACCTAACCCTAACACTACACCTAACCCTAACCCTAAACCGAACCCAAACCCGAACCCTAACCCGAAACCTAACCCTAACCCTAACCCGAACCCGAACCATAAACCTAAAGCTAACCTTAAACCTAAACCTAACCATAACCCTAACCATAACCCCAAACCTAAACTGAACCCAAACTCTAACCCTAACCCTAACCCTAACCCTAATCCTAACCTTAACCCTAACCCTATCCCTAACACTACCCAAACCCGAAAACTAACCCTAACCCTAACCCTAATCCAACCCTAACCCTAAACCTTACCCGAAACCTAATTATAACCCTAAGCCTATCCCTACCCTAACCAGACCAGAACCCTAACCCTGACACTAACCCTAACCTTAACCCTAAACCTAACCTGAACCCTAACAATAACCCTAACCTTAAACCTAAAGTTAACCCTAACCCTAAACCAAAGCCTAACCCTAAACAGAACCCTAACACTAAACCTAACCCTAACCCTAAACCTAAACCTAATCCTAACCCTAACCTAAACCAGAAGCCTACCCCTAACCTGAACCAAAACCTTAACAGTAACCCTAAACCTAACCCTAAGCCTAACCCTAATCCGAACCCGAAACCAAACCCTAACCCTAATCCTAAACCGAACCCCTAACCCTAAACCTAATCCTAACCGTAAAACTAACCCGAACCCGAACCCTATCCCTAACCCTAACCCAAACCCTAAAACTAACATTAACCCTATCACTAAACCTATCATGAACCCTAACCATAGCCGTAACCTTAACCCTAACCCTAATACTAACCCTAACTCTAAGCCTAACCCTAACCCTAACACGAACCCGAACCCTATCCCTAACACTAAACTTAACCCTAACCCTAACCCTAACCCGAACCCTAATAACCCTAACCCTAATCCTAAACCTAAACCTATCGTAAATCGAACCCTACCCTAACTCTAACCATAACCCTAACCCGAACACTAACCCTTACCCTAATCCTAACCATAACCCTAAACCGAACCTGAACCCTAAATCTAACGCTAATCCTAACCTAACCCTAACGTTAACTCTAACCCTAACACTAACCCTAACCATAACTCAAACACAAAACCTAACCCTAACACTAAATCTAACCCTAACCCTAACAATTACCCTAACGCAAACCCTAACAATAACCCTAACCATAACCCTAACCCTAACTCTAACCCGAACACTAACTCGAACCCTAATCCTTAACCGATCCCTAACACTAAAGCTAACACTAATACTAACACTAACCTGAACCCAAACACTAACCCTAACCAGAAACCTAACCCTAACACTAAACCGAACCCTAAACCTAACCTGAACCAGAATCCGAACCCTAAACCTAACCCAAACCCTAACCAGAACCAGAACCCTAAACCTAACCCTAACCCTAAGCCTAACACGAAAGCTAACCCTAACCCTAACCCGAACCCGAATCCTAACCCAAACCCAAACCCTAACCTGAAGCCTAACCCTAACCCGAACATTAACCCTAACCCTAACCCTAACCTAACACTAACCCTAATCCTAAACCTAACCCTAAGCCGAACCCCAATGATAAACCTAACGTTAACCCTAAACCTAACCCTAAACCTAACCATAACCCTAAAACTAACCCTAACCCAAAGCCAAACCCTAACCCTAACCCTAACCCTAGCACTAAACCTAACCCTAACCCTAAACCTAACCCGAACCCGAACCCTAACCCGAACCCGAACCCTAAACGTAAGCATAATCCTAACAATAATCCTAAACCTAATCCTAACCCTAACCCGAAACTGAACCCAAACTCGAAACCTAACCCTAAATCTTACCCTAACCCTAACCCGAACCCGAACTCTAACCCTAACCCTAACCCTACCCGAACCCTAACCCCTACCGAACCCTAACCCTAACCCTAACACTAAGCCTAACCCTAACCCTAACCATAACCCAAACCCTAAACCTAACCCTAATTCTAAACCTAACCCTAACCTGAACACTAACTCTAACCCTAATCCTAACCCGAATGCTAACCCTATACCTAACCCTAACCCTAACACTAACCTGAACCCGAACCCGAACCCTAACCCTAAAAATAACCCTAACCGTAAACCTAACCCTAACCCTAACCCTAACCCTAACAATAACACTAACCCAAATTCTAAACTTAACCCTAATCCTAACGCGAAACCTAACCCTAACCCTAACCCTAACCTGAACACTAACCATAACCCTAATCATAACCCGAACCCCAAAACCTAAACCTAACCCTAACCGTAACACTAAACCTAATTCTAAAACTAACCCTAAACCTAACCCGAACCGGAACCCTAACCCTAACCCTAACACTAACCCTAACCCTAACCTGAATACTAACTCTAACCCTAATCCGAACCGGAACCCTAACCCTAAAACTACCCCTAAACTTAACACTAACCCGAACCTGAACCCTAACCCTAACACGAACCCGAACCCAACCCTAATCATAACCCAAACCCTAACCCGAACACGAACACCAACACGAACTCCAACCCTAACCCTAACCCTAAACCTAACCCGAACCCTACGCCTAACCCTAATGCTAACCCGAACCAACACCCTAACCCTAACTCTATCCCTAAGCCTAACACTAACCCAACCCTAACAATAACCCTAACCCTAATACTAAACCTAACCCAATCCCTAATCCTAACCATAAACCTAACCCAAACATGAAAAAATAACTCTAAACCTAATGCTAACCCAAACGCTAACCCTAAACCTAACCATAACCCTAACCCGAACCCGAAACCTAACCCTAAACCTAAACTTAACCGGAACCCCAGCAATAACCCTAACCCTAATACTAAATCTAACCCTAATCCTAACCCGAAACCTAACCCTATAGCTAAACCTAAGCCTAACACTAACCCTAAAAGTAACCCTCACCCGAACCTGAACATAAACCCCTACCTGAATCTTAATCCTAAACCTAACCCGAACCCTAACACTAACCCTAACCCTTACCCTTACATGAACCCTAACCCTAATCCTAAACCTTACCCTAACCCTAACCAGAACTGCAACCTAACACTAATCCTACCCCTAACCCGAAACCTAACCAAAACCCGAGCCCTAACAATAACACTAACCCTAAACCTAAACCAAACCCCAACACTAACCCGAACCCTACCCTAACCCTAAACCTAACCCTAACCTGAACACTAACACTAACCCTAATCATAACGCAAACTTTAACCCTAAACCTTACCCTAAATCTAACACTAACCCGAACCCGAACCCTAACCCTAACACTAACCCGAACCCGAACCCTAAACCTAATGCTAACCGGAACCTAACCCTAATCCTAAACCTAACCATAACCCTAACGCTAACCCTAACCCTAACCCAAACCCTAATACTAACCATAACTATAACCCCAATCCGAACGCGAACCCTAACCCTAATCCTAAATATAAACCTAATCCTAATTCTAACCCTAATCCTAAACCTAACCCTAACCTTAACCCGAACCCTAAGCTTTACCCGAACCCTAACCCTACCTAAAACTAACCCTAATCCTAACCCTAACCCTATCCCTAACCTGAACACTAATTCTAACCCTAATCCGAACCGGAACCCTAACCCTAAACCTAACCCTAACCCTAACACTACCAGAAACCGAACAATAACCCTAACCCGAAACCTAACCCTAACAGTAAACCTAACCCTAACCCTAACCCGAACCCGAACCTGAACTCTAACCCCATGCCTAACCATAACCCGAACCCGAAACCTAACCCTAACCCTAAACATAACCCTAACCCTAACCCGAACCCGAACCCGAACCCGAACCCTAAACCTAATCCTATCCCTAATGCGAACCTGAACCCGAACACTAAACCTAACGCTAACCCTAACAATAATCTTAACCCTAACCCAAACCCGAACCCAAACCCTAACCCTAACACTAATCCTATCCCTAATGCGAACCAGAACCCGAACACTAAACCTAACACTAATCCTAACCCTAACCCTAAACCTAAACATAACCATAACACTAATCCTAACGCTAATCCTAAACCTAACCCTAACCCTACCACTAAACCTATACTGAACCCTAACCCTATCCCGAACCCTAACCCTAACACTAACCCTAACCCTAACCCGAACCCGATCCCTATCCCTAACACTAACCTTAACCCTAAACCTAACCCGAACCCTAACAATAACACTAACCCGAACCCTAACAATAACACTAACCCTAAGCTAAACCTACACCTAACCCTATACCGAACCATAAACCTAACTCTAACCATAACCCTAACCTGATCACTAACCCTAACCCTAATCGTATCCCTAAAGCTAACCTGAACCCGAACCTTAAACCTAACGCTAACCCTAACCCTCACCCTCACCCTAACCCAAATCCGAACCCAAACCCTAACCCTAACACTAAACCTAACACTAATACTAACCCTAACCGTAAACCTAAATCTAACCATAACACTAATCCTAACCCTAATCCTAAACCTAACCCTAACTATAACAATAAACTATACTGAACCCTAAACCTAACCCGAAGCCTAACCCTAACCCTAACCCGAACCCGAACCCGATCCGTATACCTAACACTAACCTTAACCCTAAACCTAACCTGAACCCTAACAATAACAGTAACCCTAAGCCTAAAACTAAACCTAACCCTATACCGAACCCTAACCCTAACTCTAACCATAACCCTAAACTGAACACTAACCCTAACCCTAATCCTAAGCATAACCCTAACCAGAACCCAAACCCTAAATCTAACGCTAACCCTAAACCTAACCCTAACCTTAACCCTAACCCTAACCCTAACCCTAACCCTAACCTGAACCAAAACCATAACCCTAACCCTAACCCTAACCCAAACCATAACAATAACCCTAACCGTAACCCTAACCTGAACAGTAACACTAAACCTAATCCTAATACAACCCTAACCATAAAGCTAACCCTAACCATAACACTAACCTGAACCCGAACCCTAATCCTAACCCGAAACCCAACCATACACTAAACCTAACCCTAACCCGACCCGAAAACTAAACCTAACCCTAACCCTAACAAGAACCAGAACAGTAAACCTAGCACTAACCCTAAGCCGAATCTGAACCCGAACCCTAAACTTAACCTTAAACATAACCCTGGCTCTAACATGAACCCGAACCCGAACTCGAAGCCTAATCCTAATCCTAACCCTAACACTAACCCGAACCCGAACTCTAAACCTAACGTTAACACTAAACCTAAACCTAACCCTAACAATAACCCTAAACCTAACCCTAACCCTAACACTATGCCTAACCCTAACCCTAAACTGAACGCAAACCCTAACCCTAAACCTAACCCTAAACCTAACCCTAACCCAAACCATAACAATAACCCTAACCGTAACCCTAACCTGAACAGTAACACTAAACCTAATCCTAATACAAACCCTAACCATAAAGCTAACCCTAACCATAACACTAACCTGAACCCGAACCCTAATCCTAACCCGAAACCCAACCATAACACTAAACCTAACCCTAACCCGACCCGAAAACTAAACCTAACCCTAACCCTAACAAGAACCAGAACAGTAAACCTAGCACTAACCCTAAGCCGAATCTGAACCCGAACCCTAAACTTAACCTTAAACATAACCCTGGCTCTAACATGAACCCGAACCCGAACTCGAAGCCTAATCCTAATCCTAACCCTAACACTAACCCGAACCCGAACCCTAAACCTAACGTTAACACTAAACCTAAACCTAACCCTAACAATAACCCTAAACCTAACCCTAACCCTAACACTATGCCTAACCCTAACCCTAAACTGAACGCAAACCCTAACCCTAACCCTAACCCTAATTCTAAACCTAACCCTAACCCTAACCTGAACACTAAGTCTAAACCTAATAATAACCCGAATGCTAACCACAAACCTAACTCTAACCCTAACACGAACCCGACCTCTAAACCTAACGCTAATCCTAAACCTAAACCTAACCCGATTACTAAACATAAGCTTAACTCTAACGAGAACCCAAACCCTAACCCTAACCCTAACCCTAACCTTAACACTAACCCTAACCCGAACCCGAACCTTAACCCTAAACCTAACCCTAACCCTATGCTAATCCTAATCATAACCCTTAACCGAAAACGAACCCAAACCCAAACCATAACCCTAACCCGAGCCCAAACCCTAACCCTAAACCTAACCCTAAGCCTAAACCGAACGCTAATTCTAACCCTAACCCAAACACGAACCCCAACCTGAACCCGAACCGTAACCTTAAACGTAACCCTAACCTGAAACCTAACGCTAACCCTAACCCTTACCTGAACCCTAACCCTAATCCTAACACTAACCCTAATCTTACCCTAACCCTAAACCGAACCCAAACCCGAACCCTAACACTAACCCTATCCCTAATCCTAACCCTAACCCTAAACCGAATGCGAACCCTAAACCTGATGCTAACCCTAAACCTAATTCTAAACCTAACCCGACCCCGAACCCGAACCTTAACTCTTACCCTAACCCTAAACCTATCCTAATCCTCATCCTAACCCTTACCCGAAAACGAACCGAACCCGAACCATAACCCTAAACCGAACCCAAACCCTAACCCTAACCCTAAACCTAAGCCTAAACCGAACGCTAATCCTAACCGTAACCCAAACATGAACCCCAACACGAACACGAACCCTAACCTTAAACATAACCCTAACCTGAAACCTAACGCTAACCCTAACCCTAACCTTAACCCTAACCAGAACCCTAACTCTAACCCTAACCCTAATCCTAACCCTAACCCTAAACCGAATGCAAACCCTAAACCTGACGCTAACCCTAAACCTAAACCTAACCCTAAGCCTAAATCTAACCCTAACCCTAACCCGAACCCTAACCTTAACCCTAAACCTGATCATAACCATAAACCGACAAAAAACTAACCCTATTCCAAACCCTAACCCTAACCCTAACCCGAACCGGAACGCGAAGCCTAACCTTAACCCTAACCATAACACGAACCAGAACCCGAACCCGAACCCTAACCCTAAACCTAAGCCTAACCATAACACTAACCATAACTCTAAACCTACACCTAACCCGAAACCTAACCTGAACCCGAACCCAAACCCTAAACCTAACCCTATCCCTAACCCTAACACTAACACAAACCCTAACAATAACCCTAACCCTAACACTAAACCTAACGCTAACCCTAAACTTAACCCGAACCCGAACCCTAAACCTAACCCTAACCATAACCAGAACCAGAAACCTAAACCTAACCCTAACCCTAAGCCGAACACTAACCCTATCCCTAACCCTAACACTAACCCAAACCCTAACCCTAAAACAAAAGCTAACCCTAACACAAATCCTAACCCGATTCCTAACCCAGAACAAAACCTTAACCCGAAGCCTAACCCTAACCCGAACATTAACCCGAACCCTAACCCTACACCTAACACTAACCCTAACCAAAACCCGAAACCGAAACCTAACCCTGACCCTAAACTTAACCCTGAACCTAACCCGAAACCAAACCCGAACTCGATCCCTAATCCTAATCCTAACCGTAATACTAACACGAACCCCAATGATAAAACTAACATTAACCCTAATCCTAACCCTAACACTAACCCTAACCCTGAACCTAACCCGAACTCGAACCTTAACCCTTACCCTAAACCTAACCCTAATCCTAAACCTAACCCTAAACCTAACCCAAAGCCAAACCCTAAACCTAACCCAAAGCCAAACCCTAAACCTAAGCCTAACCCTAAACCTAATCCTAAACCTAATCCTATACCTAACCCAAACCTGAACCCAAACTCGAAACCTAACCCTAAAACTTACCCTAACCCTAACCAGAACCCGAACTCTAACCCTATCCCTAACCCTACCCGAACCCTAACCGTTATCGGACCCTAACCCTAATCCTAACCCTAAGCCTAACCTGATCTTTAATGATAACCCTAACACTAATCCGAACCCTAACCCGAACACTAACCCTAAACCGAACCCTAAACCTAAAACTAACACTACACCTAACACTAACCCTAACCCGAACCCAAACACGAACCCTAACCCTAAACCTAAAACTAACCCTAACCCTAACCTGAACCCGAAACCGAACCCTAACCCTAATCCAAATGGTAACCGTAAACCTAACACTAACCGGAACCTGAACTCTAACCGGAACCTGAACTCTAACCCTAACCCAACCCTAATCCTAACCCTACCCCAACCCTAACCCTCACCATAAACATAACCCTAACCCTAAACCTAACCTGAACACTAACCCTAACCATAATCCTAACCCGAAACCTAAACCTAAACATAACCCTAACCTTAACCCTAACCCTAACCCAAACCCTAACCCGAACTCGAACACTAACCCTAACCCTAAACCTAAACCTAAACCTAAACCTAAACCTAACCCTAACCCTAAACCTAACCCTATCCCCAACCCCAACCCTAACCCTAAACCTAAACCTAAACTCAACCCTAACTTGAACACTAACCCTAAATCTAATCCTAACACGAAACATAAGCCTAAACCTAACCCTAACCCTAACACTGACCCAAACCCGAAACCTAACCCTAACCCTAACCCGAACGCGAACCAGAACCCGAACCCTAACCCTAACCCGATCCCGAACCCTAACACTAACCGTAACCCTAACCCGAACCAGAACCCTAAACCTAAACCTGACCCTAACCCTAATCCTAAACCGAACCGGAACACTATCCCTAAACCTAACCCGAACCCTAACCCGAACACTAACCCTAACCCTAACCCTAACACTAAACCAAACCCTAACCCTAACTCTAACCCTAACCTGAACACTAACTCGAACCCTAATCCTAAACTGAACCCTAAATCTAAACATAAACTTAACCCTAACACTAACGCGAAATCGAACCATAACCCTAAACTTAACCCGAACCCTAACACTAACCCTAACCATAACCCTAACCCAAACCCGAACCCTAACTCTAACCCTAGCCTTTACCCAAACCCAAACCCGAAACCTAATCGAAACCCAAAACTTATCCCTAAATTAACCCGAACCCGAACTCTAAACCAGACCCTAATTCTAAGCATAAACCTAATCTTAACACAAATCCTAACCCTAACAATAACCCTAACACTAACCATAACCCTAACAATAATTGTAACCCTAACCCTAACCCTAACACTAATCGGAACCCTAACCCGAAACCTAACCCTAAACCTAACAGTATTCCACACCCTAAACCTAAACCTTACCCGAACCCTAACCATAACCCTATGCCTAACCCTAACCCTAACCAGTACCCGAACCCATATCCTAACCCTAACCCTAACACTAACCCTACCCCTAAACCTATCCCGAACCCGAAACCCAACACGAACCCGAGCCCTAACCCTAAATCTAAACATAATCTTAACCCGAACCCTAACCCTAAACCTAATCCTAACCCGAACCCGAACCCGATCCCGAATGTTAACCCTAATCTTAACCCTAACACTAATCCTAACACTAACCCTAACCCTAACCCTAACCCTAACCCAAAACCTAACCCGAACCCTATCCCAAACCCGAACCATACCAATAATCCTATACCGAACCCGAACCATAAACCTAACCATAACCGTAAACCTAAACCTAACCCTAACCCTAACCCTAATCCTAACCCTAACCCAAACCCAAACCCTAACCCTAACACTAACCCTAACACTAATCCTAACACTAACCCTAAACCTAACCCTAAACATAACCTGAAACCTAACCCTAACCCTTACCCTAATCCACACCCTAACCCGAACCCTTACCCTAACTCTAACCATAACCCTATGCTTAACCCTAACCCTAACAAGAACCTGAACCCTACCCCTAACTCTCACCCTAACCTTAACCCTAACCCTAAGCTGAACCCTAATAATAACCCTAACGTTAATCCTAAACCTAATCCTAACCCTAAACCGAACCCTAACTCTAACCCGAACCCTAACTGTAACCCTAACCCTAACCCTAACACTAACCCTAAAACTAACCCAAAACCGAACCCGAAACCTAACCCTAACCTTAACCCTAACCTTAACCTGAACCTTAACCCTAATTCTAACCGAACCCTAACCATAACACTAACCTAAACCTAAGCCGAACACGAACCTGAACCCTAACCGTAAGCCTAACCCTAAACCTAACCGTAACCCTTTCCAAATTCGAACCCTAACAATAATCCTATCCCGAACCAGAACCAGAACCCTAACCCTAACCCTAATCCTAACCCTAACCCTATCCCTAACCTTAAACCGAACCGTAATACTAAACCTAACCCTAACACTAATCCAAACAATAACCCTAAACATAACCAAAACTCTAATACTAATCCTAACCCTAATCCTAATCCTAAACCTAACCCTAACCCTAACCCTAACCATAACCCGATCCAGAACACTAACCCTAATATTAACCCTAACCCTAACCTTAACATGAAACTGAACCCAAACCCGAAACCTAACCAAAACCCTTACGCTAACCCTAACCTTAACCCTAAACCTAACCCTATACCTAGCCCTAATCCTACCCCAACCCTAACCCTAACCCTAACCCTAACCATGACCCTAACCCTAAACCTAACGTGAACACTAACCCTAACCCTAATCCGAAACCTGAACCTAAACCTAAAACTAACCCTAACACTAACACGAACTGGAACCCTAAGCCTAACCCTAACCCGAACCCGAACCCGAACACTTACCCTAACCCTAAACAGAACCCTAACACTAAACGTAACCCTAACCCTAACCCGAACCCGAATCCTAACCAGAACCCGAACCCGAAACCTAAACCTCACCCTAACCCTAACCCTAAACCTAAAACTAACTGTAAACCTAAAACTAAACCCTTACCCTAACCCTAACCCTAACCCTAACCCGAACACAAACCCTAACCATAACCATAACCCTAACCCTAACCAGAACCCTAACCCTAACCCTAACCTTAAATCTAACCCTAATCCTAACCCTAATCCTAACCCTAATCGTAACACGAACCCAAACCTGAACCCAAACCCTCTCCCTTACCCTAAACCTAACACTAAACCTAACCCTAACCCTAATCCTAACCCTAACCCGAACCTGAAGCCGAACGCGAACCCTAACCCTAACACTATGCGGAGCCCTAACCCGAACCCTAACCCTAACCCTATAACGAAACCTAACCAGAACCCTAACCCTAACCCTATCCCGAACCCTAACACTAACCCTAACCCTAAACCGAAACTGAACTCTAAACCTAAACCTAAACCTGACCCTAACCCTAAACCTAACCCGAACCGGAACACTTTCCCTAACACTAACACGAACCCTAACCCGAACCCTAACCCGAACCCTAACCCTAACCCTAACCCTAACTCTAACCCAAACCCTAACCCTAACTCTAACACTAACCTGAACACTAACTCTAACCCGAATCCTAACCCGAACCCTAAAACTAAACAAAAACTTAACCCTAACACTAACCCGAACTCGAATACTAACCCTAACCCTATCCCGAACCCTAACCCTCACTCTAACCCTAACCCGAACTCAAACCCGAACCCGAAACCTAAACCTAACACTAACCCTAACCCTAACCATAACCCAAACCCTAATCCGAACCTAAACCCTATTCCTAACTTAACCCGAACATGAACCCTCTACATGAACCTAACCCTAAGCCTAACCCTAACCTTAACACTAATCCTAACCCTAACCCTAACCCTAACCCTAACCCTAATCCTAACCCTAACCTTAACACTAATGCTAACACTAACCCTAACCCTAACACTTACCCTAACCCGAAACCTAACCCTAAAAGTAACCCTAATACACACCCTAATCCAAACCCTTACCCGAACACTAACCATAACCCTATGCCTAACCCTAACCCTAACCAAAACCTGAACACCTATCGTAACCCTAACCCAGACCGAACACCTAAGCCTAACCCTAACCCTAACCCTAACACGAACCCAAAGCCTAACCCTAACCCTAACACTAATCCTAACACTAACCCTAACCGTAAACCTAACCCTAACCCAAACCCTAAACTTAACCATAACCCTAACCAGAACCTTAACCCTAAACCTAATCCTAACCTTAACCATAATCCTAACCCTAATTCTAACTCTAATCGTAACCCGAAAACGAACCCGTACCCAAACCCTAACCCTTACCCTAAACGTAAAACTAAACCTAACCCTAACCCTAACCCTAACCCGAAACCTAGCCCTAACCATAACCATAACCCTAACCGTGATACTAACCCGAATCCGAACCCTAAACCTAATGCTAACCCTATACCAAACACTAAACCTAACCCGAACCCAAACCCTAACAATAACAATAACCCTAACACTAATCCTAACCCTAACCCTAAACCTAAACCTAACTCTAAACCTAACCCGAATCCGAACCCTAACCCTAACCGTAACCCTAACCTAACCCAAATTCTAACCCTAATCCTAACCCCTACCCGAACCCGAACCCTAACCCTAACCCTAAGCCTAACACTTACCCTAAACCTAACCCTAACCTGAATCATAACCCTAACCCTAACTGTAACCAGAACCCTAAACGTAACCCTAACCAAACCGAAACCTTAACAATAAACCTAACCCTAATCCTAAACCTAACCCT
Source organism: Urocitellus parryii (assembly GCF_045843805.1). Lineage (NCBI taxonomy): Eukaryota > Metazoa > Chordata > Mammalia > Rodentia > Sciuridae > Urocitellus > Urocitellus parryii. Next base: position 17,436 of record NW_027552418.1, on the reverse strand, counting down.
AACCCTAACCCGAGCCCTAACCCTAGCCCTAAACCTAAACCTAACCCTAAACCTAACACTAACCCTACCCCAACCCTAACACTAACCCTAACCATAACCCTAACCCTAAACCTAAACTGAATACGAGCCATAACCCTAATCCAAAACCGAAACCTAAACCTAAACCTAACCCTAAACCTAACACTAACCCGAACCCGAACGCGAACCCTAAGCCTAAAACTAACACTAACCCGAACCCGAAACCTAACCCTAACCCTAAACCGAACCCTAACACTAACCCTAACCCTAACCCGAACCCGAACCCTAACCCTTACAATAATCCTAAGCCTAACCCGAACTGTAACCCTTACCGTAACCCTAACCCGAACCCTAACCAGAACCCTAACCCTAACCCTAACCCTAACCCTAAACCTAACCCTAACCCTAACTTGAACACTAACCCTAACCCTAATCCTATCCCGAAACATAAACCTAAACCTAACACTAACCCTAACACTGACCTGAATCCGAAACCTAACCCTTACCATAAACCGAAACCTACCGCTAACCCTAACCATAACGCGGACCTGAACCCTAAACCTAAACCTAAAACTGACACTAATCCTAACCCTAACCCGAAACCTAAGCCTAACCCATATCCTAAACCTAACCCTATACCTAACCCTAACCCTAAACCGAACCCAAACTATAACCCTAACACTAAGCCTAACCCTAACAATAACCCGAAACAGAACCCTAAACCTAACCTTAAACCAAAGCCTAACTCGACCAGTAACCCTAACCCTATCCCTAACCTGAAACCTAACCCAAACCTGAATCCGAATCCTAAATCTAACCCTGACCCTAACCCTAACCCTAACCCTAAACATAAACCTACACCTAACCCTAATGCTAACCCAAACCCTAACCCGAACCCGAACCCAAACACTAACCCTTACCCTAAACCTAACACTAACCCTAACCCTAAACCTAACCCTAACCCTAACCCGAACCCGAACACTAACCCTAACCCTAAACCTAAACCTAACCCTAACCCTAACTTGAACACTAACCCTAACCGTAATCCTAACCCGAAACAAAAACCTAAACGAAACCCTAACCCTAATACTGACCCAAACCCAAAATCTATCCCTAATCATAACACGGACCCAAACACGAACCCGAACCCGCACCCTAACCATAACCCTAACCCGAACCCTAACACCAAGCCTAACCCTAACCCGAACCTGAACCCTAAACCCAAACCAAAACCTCACCCTAACCCTAACCCTAACCCGAACCGGAACCCTAACAATAACCATAACACTAATCCTAAACCTAACCCTAACCCAAACACTTACGCTAACCCTAACCCAACCTGAACCCTAACCCTAATCCTAAAACTAATCCTAACCCTAACCCGAACCCGAACCCGAACCCGAACACTAACCCTAATCCTAACCCTAACCCTAACCTGAAACCGAATCCTAAACCTAACGCTAACCCTAATCCTAACCCGAAACCTAACTCTAACCTAAACCATTACCCTAACCCAAACCCGAACCCAAACCCTAACACTAAACATAAAAATAACCAGAACTCTAACCCGAACCCGAATCCTAAACCTGAACCTAACCCTATGCCTAACCCGAAACCTAAACCTAACCCTAACCCTAAACCTAAGCCTAAATCTAACCCGAACCCGAACCCAAACCCGAACCCTAACCCTAACCCTAACCGTAATCCTAACCCGAACCCTAACAATAACCCTAAGTGTAACCCGAACGCTAACACTAAACATAACCCTAACCCGAAACGTAACCCGAACCCGAACCTTAACACTTACCCTAAATCTAAATCGAACCCTAACCCGAACCCGAACCCTAACCCAAACACTAACCGTAATCCTAACCCTAACCTGAACCCGAATCCTAAACCTAACGGTAACCCTAAACCTAAACCTAACCCTAACCCTAACCTAAACCATAATCATAACCCTATCCCCTAACCCGAACCCAAACCCTAAACGTAACCGTAACCCTAAGCCTAACCCTAACCCTAACCCTAAACCTAAACCTAACCCTAAACCTAACCCGAACACTAAACCTAACCCTAACCCTAACCCTAACCCAAATCCTAACCCTAACCCTAACCCTAAACCGAACCCTTACCCTAACATGAACACTAACCCTAAAAGTAATCCTAATTCGAAATGTAAACCTAAACCTAACCCTAAACCTCACACTGAACCAAACCCGAACCCTAACCCTAAACCTAACCCGAACTCTAAAACTAACCCTAACCCTAACCCGAACCTGAACCCTTAACCTAATCCTATTCCTGACCCTAACCCTAAGCCTAACCAGATCCGGAACTCTAACCCAAACCCAAACCCGAAACCTAAACAGAACCCTAACCCTAACCCTAATCCTAACCCTAACCCACACCCTAACCCTAAATTTAACCTTAACCTGAAGACTAACTCTAAACCTAATCATAACCCGAACCCTAAAATTAAACTTAAACTTAACTCTAACACTAAACCGAACTCGAACTCTAACCCTCACCGGAAAACGAACGCAAACCTAACCCTAACCTTAACCCTAACCCGAACCCGTACCCCAACAGTAACCCTAACGCTAACCCTAACCCGAACACTAAAACTAACCCTAACACTAACTCTAAAACTAACCCTAACCCGAACCCTAATACGAACCCAAACCCTATCCCTAAATTAACCCAAACCCGAACCCTAAACCTGACCCTAACCCTAAGCCTAACCCTAACCTTAACACTAATCCTAAACCTAAACATAACCCTAACCCTAACCATAACCCTAACACTAACCCTAACCCTAACCCTAAACCTAACACTAATCCTAACCCTAACCATAAACCTAACCCTAACCATAACCCTAACCCTAACCCTAACCCTAACACTAATCCTAACCCTAACCCCAACAATAAAACTAACCCTAAACCTAACCATAAGCCTAAGCGAACCCTAACCATAACCCGAAACCTAATCCTAACCCAAACCCTACAACTAACCCTAACCCTATCCTGAACCCGAATCCTAACCCTAACCCTAACGCTAACCCTAACCCTAACGCTAACCCTACCTCTAACCCTAATAATAATGCTAACTCTAATCCTAAACCTAACCCTAACCCTAACCCTAACCCTAACCTACCCCGAACCCTAATAATAATGCTAACAATAATCCTAACCCTAACCTTAACCCTAAACCTAACTCGAACCCTAACCCTAACCCAAACCCTAACCCGAACCCTAACACTAACCCTAACCCTAACCTCAACCGTAACCCTAACCCTAAACCTAACCCTATTGCTAATCCGAACCCTAAACCTAATTCTAATCCTAAACCTAACCCTAACCCTAACCCTATCCAGAACCCGAACCCGAACCCTAAACCTAACCAGAATCTGATCCCGAACTCGAACCCTAACCCTAACCCTAATCCTAATCCCAACCCGAACCCAAACCCTAACCCTAACCCTTAGCCTAAAACTAATCCTAACCCTATCCCTAACACTAACCCTAACACTCACCCTAACCTGAACCCGAACTCGAACCCTAACTTTAACCCTAACCGAAACCTAACCCTAATCCTAATCCTAATCCTAACCCTAACTCGAACCCGAACCCGAACCCGAACATGAACCAAAACCCTAACACTTACATGAACCCTAAATCTAACCCGAACCCTAAACCTAACCCTAACCGAAACCCTAAACCAAATCCTAACTCGAAGCCTAACCCTAACCCTAACCCTAACCCTAACCCTAACTTTAGACCTAAACCTAACCCTAACCCTAACACTATCCCGAATCCAAACTCTAACGGTAACCCTAATCCTAACACGAACCCTAATCTCAACCGGAACCCTAACACTTACCTGAACCTTAACCCTAACTCTAAACCTAAACCTAATCCTAACCCTAATCCTAATCCTTACCGTAACCCTAACAATAACCGATCGGGAACCCGAAACCTTACCCTAAACTTAAACCTAACCTTAACCCTAACCCTAACCCTAATAATAACACTAACTCTAATCATAAACCTAACCCTAAACCTAAACCGAACCCTAACCCTAACCCTCGTCCTAACCACAACCCAAACCCAAACCCTAACCCTAACCCTTAGCCTAAAACTAATCCTAACCTATTCCTAACCCTAACCCTAACACTAACCCTAACCCTAACCCTAACCCAAACACGAACTCTAACTCTAACCCTAACCATAACCCTAACCCTAACCCTCGTCCTAACCACAACCCAAACCCAAACCCTAACCCTAACCCTTAGCCTAAAACTAATCCTAACCTATTCCTAACCCTAACCCTAACACTAACCCTAACCCTAACCCTAACCCAAACACGAACTGTAACTCTAACCCTAACCATAACCCTAACCCTATTCCTAATCCTAATCCTAACCCTAACTCGAACCCGAACACGAACATGAACCCAAACCCTAACACTTACCTGAACCCTAAACCTAACCCGAGGCCCTAAACCTAACCCTAACCGAAACCCTAACCCAAATCCTAACTCGAAGCCTAACCCTAACCCTAACCCTAAACCTAACCCAAACTTTAGACCTAAACCTAACCCTAAACCTAACACTATCCCGAATCCTAACTCTAACCGTAACCCTATCCCTAACCCGAACCCTAATCTCAACCCTAACCCTAACCCTTACCTGAACCTTAAACCTAACCCTAAACCTAAAACTAATCCTAACCCTAATCCTAATCCTTACCGTAACCCTAACACTAACCCGATCCGGAACCCGAAACCTTACCGTAAACTTAACCCTAACCTTAACCCTAAACCTAACCCGAAACCTAATAATAACACTAACTCTAATCATAAACCTAACCCTAACTCTAAACCGAACCCTAACCCTAACCCTAAACCTAACCCTAACCCTAAACCTAACCCTTGTCCAACCCTAAATCTAACCCTAACCCGAACCCGAAACCTAACACTAATCCTAACCCTAAACCTAACCCGAACCCTTACCCTAACCCTAACCTTATCCCTAACCCTAACCCTACCCCGAACCCTAATAATAACACTAACTCTATTCCTAAACCTAACCCTACCCCTAACCCAAACCCTAATCCTAACTTGAACACTAAACCTAACCCTAATCCTATCACAAAACAAAAACCTAAACCTAACACTGACCTGAACAAAAAAACTAACCCTTACCCTAAAACCAACCCTACCACTAACCCTAACCCTAACCCGAACCTGATCCCTAAGCCTAAAAATAAACCTGAAACTAACACTAACACTAACCCGAACCCTAACCCTAACCCTAATCATAAACCTAACCCTAACCCTAACCCTAAACCTAAACCGAACCCAAACCATAAACCTAACACTATCCCTAATCCGAACACTAACCCGAAACCGAATCCTAATCCTAACCCAAAGCATAAACCTAAATCTAACCCTAACCCTAACACCGACCCGAACCCAAAACCTAACCCTAAACCTAACACTAACACGAAACCGAACCCTAACCCTAACCCTAACCCTAAACATAACCTGAACACTAACCCTAACACTAATCCTAACCCGAAAAGTAAACCTAAACCTAACCCTAACCCTAAAACTAACCCGAACCCGAACCCTAAGCCTAACCCTAACCCGAACCTGAACCCGAACCTGAACCCTAACCCTAATCCTAACCCGAACCTAACACTAACCATAACCCTAACACTAACCCGAACCCGAACCCTAACCCTTACCCTAAACCTAAGCCTAACCCGAACTGTAACCCTAACCATGACCCTAACCCGAACCCTAACCAGAACCAGAACCCAAATAAATAAACCTAACCTAACCCTAACCCTAAACCTAAACCTAACCCCTAACCCTACACCTAAACCTAACCCGAACCAGAAATCGAACCCAAATCCTAACCCTAACCCTAACCCTAACCAAAACACGAACCCTATCCCTAACCCTAACACCAACCCGAACCCTAAGCCTTACCTGAACCCTACCCCGAATAGTAACTCTAAGCTTAAACCTAACCCTATCCCGAACACAAACCCTAACCGTAACCCTAACCCTAAATCTAAGCCTAACCCTAACAAAAACCCTAACCTTAACCAAAACTTTAACCTGATCCTTAACCCTAATCCAAACCCTAACCCTAACCCTACCCCTAACCTGAACCCGAACCCTAACCCTTACAATAAACCTAAGCCTAACCCTAACTGTAACACTAACCCTAACACTAACCCGAACCCTAACCAGAACCCTAAACCTGACCCTAATCCTAACCCTATCCCTAACCCTAACCCTAACACAAAACTTAACCCTAACCCTAACCCGAACCCTAACCCTAACCCTAATCCTAACCCTAACCCTAATCCTAATCCAAACCCTAAATCGAACCAGAACTCGAACATGAACCCAAACCGTAACACTTACCTGAACCCTAAACCTATCCCGAACACTAACCCTAACCAGAACCCTAACCCAAAACCTAACCCAAAGCCTAACGCTAGAACCCTAACCCTAACCCTAACTTTAGACCTAATCCTAAACCTAACCCTAACACTATCCGAAACCTAACTCTAACCGTAAGGCTAAACCTAAACCGAACCCTAATCTTAACCCTAACCCCTAACACTTACCTGAACCTTAATCCTAACCCTAAGCCTAAGCCTAATCCTAACCCTAATCCTAATCCTTACCGTAACCCTAACACTAACGCGATCCGGAACCCGAACCCTTACCCTAAACTTAACCCTAACCTTATCCCTAATGCTAACCCGAACCCTAATTATAACACTAACTCTAATCATAAACCTAAACCTAACCCTAAACGAATCCTAACCATAACCTAAACCTAACCCTAACCATAAACCTAACCCTATCCCAACCCTAACCCTAACCCAAACCCGAACCAGAAACCAAACACTAACCCTAACCCTATCCCTAACCCTAAACCTAACCCTACCCAGAACCCTAATAATAACACTAACTCTAATCCTAAACCTAACCCTAACCCTAACCCTAACCCTAATCCTAACGCGAACCCTAACAATAAACCTAATCCTAACATTAACCCTAACCCGAACCCTAACACTAACCCTAAGCCTAACCCTAACCTGAACCATAACATAAACCTAAACCTGACCCTATCCCTAACCCGAACCTTAAAACTAATTCTAATCCTAACCCTAACCCTAACCCTAAACCTATCCGGAACCCGAACCCTAAACCTAACCCGAACCAGTGCCCGAACCCTAACCCTAACCCTAATCCTAAACCCAACCCGAACCCAAACCCTAACCCTAAATCTTAGCCTAAAACTAATCCTAACCGTAACACAAAACCTGACCCTAACACAAACCCTAAGCCTAACCCGAACCCTATATCTAACCCTAACCATAACGCTAACCCTAACCCTAATACCTATTCCTAATCCTAACACTAATTCAAACCCGAACGCGAACACGAACCCAAACCCTAACAGTTACCTGAACCCTAAACCTAACCCGAATCCTAACCATAATCCTAACCGTAACCCGAACCCAAATCCTAACTCTAATCCTAACACTAATCCTAACTCTAACCCTATCCGGAACCTGAACCCTAAACCCTTACAAGTACCCGAACCCGAACCTGAACCCTAACCCTAACAAGTACCCGAACCCGAACCTGAACCCTAACCCTAACCCTAAACCTAAACCTAACCCTAAACCTAACCCTATCACCACCCTAACCCCTAAACTCTAAACCACACCCAAAACCTAACCCTAATCCTAACCCTAAACCTAACCCTAACCCGAACCCTAACACTAAACCTAAGCCTAACCTTAACACTAACCCGAACCCGAATCCTAACAATAACCCTAACCCTAATCCTAACCCGAACCCTAAATCTAAACCTAACCCTAACTGTAACACTAACCCGAACCCGAACGCGAACTCTCACCCTAAACTTAACCTTAACCCTAACACTAACCCTAACCCTAATCCTAACCCTAACACTAAACCTGACCCTAACCTGAAACCTAACCCTAATCCTAACCCTAAACCTAACCCTAAACCGAACCCCAAACCTAACCCTAACCTAACCCTAAGCCTAACCCTAACCCTAATCTGAACCCTAACCCTAATCCTAACCCTAACCTGAACCCTAAACCTAACCCTAACCCTAACCCTAACCCTAACCTAATCCTAACCCGAACCTTAACAATAAACCTAATCCTAACACTAACCCTAACCCGAACCCTAACACTAACGCTAACCCTAACACCAACCTGAACCATCAACCTAAACCTAAACCTGACCCTATCCCTAACCCGAACCCTAAAACTAATTCTAATCCTAACCCTAACCCTAACCCTAACCCTAACCCTATCCGGAACCCGAACCCTAAACCTAACCCTAACCTGTGCCAACCCGAACCCGAACCCTAACCCTAACCCAAATCCTAAACCCAACCTGACCCAAACCCTAACACTAAATCTTAGCCTAAAACTAATCCTAATCCTAACCCCAAACCTGACCCTAACACTAACCCTAACCCTAACCCGAACCTGAACCCTATCCCTAACCCTAATCATAACACTAACCCTAACGCTAATCCTAACCCTAATCCTAACCCTAACTCGAACCCGAACCCGAAAACGAACCCAAACCCAACACTTACCTGAACCCTAAACCTAACCCGAACCCTAACCATAATCCTAACCGTAACCCGAAACCAAATCCTAACTCTAATCCTAACCCTAACCCTAACTCTAACCCTATCCGGAACCTGAACTCTAACCCTAACCCTAACAAGTACCCGAACCCGAACTGAACCCTAACCCTAACCCTTAACCTAAACCAAACCCTAAACCTAACACTATCCCAACCCTAACCCCTAAACTCTAAACCACACCCAAAACCTAACCCTAATCCTAACCCTAAACCTAACCCTAACATGAACCCTAACACAACCCTAAGCCTAACCTTAACACTAACCAGAACCCGAATCCTAACACTAAACCTAACTCTAATCCTAACCCGAACCCTAAATATAAACCTAACCATAACTGTAACTCTAACCCGAACCCGAACCCGAACTCTCACCCTAAACTTAACCCTAACCCTAACACTAACCATAACACTAATCCTAACCCTAACACTAAACCTGACCCTAACCCTAACCCGACCCGAAACCTAACCCTAATCCTAACCCTAAACCTAACCCTACCCGAACCTAACCCTAACCCTAAGCCTAACCCTAACACTAACCCGAACCCTAACCCGACCCGAATCCTAAACCTAACCCTAATCCTAACACTAACCTGAACCCTATCAGTAACCCTAACCCTAACCCTAAACCTAACCCGAACCCTAACCCGAAACCGACACCTAACCCTAACTCATAACCGAACCCTAACCCTAACCCTAACCCCTAAACCTAACCCTAAACCTAAACCTAATCCTATCCCCAACCGTAACCCTAATCCTAACCCTAACCTAACACTAACTTGAACAATAACCCTAACCATAATCCTAACCCCGAACCCTAAACCTAAACCTAACCCACCTAAACCTAACCCTAACCCTAACACTAACCCAAACCCGGACCCTAACCCTAACCGTAATCCGAACCCGAACCCGAACTCGAAATGTAACCCTAACCATAACACGAACCGAACCCTAACCCTAACCCTAATCCTAACCATAACAGTGACCCTAAAGCTAACCCTAACCCTAATCCGAACACGAACCCTAACCCTAATCCTAACCATAACACTAACCCTAAAGCTAACCCTAACCCTAATGAGAACCCGAACCTGAACCCGAACCCTAACCCTAAACCTAATCCTAACCCTAATCCTAACCCTAATCCCTAACCCTAACCGTAACCTTAACCTAACCCTAACCCTAACCCTAACCCTAACCCTATACCGAACCCTAACCCTAAATCTAAACCTACACCTAACCCTAACTCTAACCTCAACCACAACCCTAACCCTATCCCTAACACAAACCCCAACCCTAACCCTAACCCTAACCCTAAATCTAACCGTAACCCTAAACCTAACCCTAGCCCTAACCCTAACCCTAACACTAACCCGAACCCAGTAACAGTTTTTTTTTTTTCAGTAACAGTTTTCATTTTTAGGTTTCACTGTCTTTTCTCCTATATGGATACATGTAGTTGGAACTCTAAATCAAACACCTTGTGCTAGACTTTGAAACTTGACACAATAAAGTAGTTCAAAGTTCTATCTCTATGGTTCATTTCGTATTGGGGTAGCCCAAAGCAGAGACAGGCGGAAATCACTTTCATTGAAAGGGGTTGCCAAGCTTCCAAAAAACTACGAGTTTCCTGAAATCTCAGCAAATGTTTTATCACCCAATCTTGATCATACTTTCAGGTAATGATCAGTACACCAGTCCCACTTGGCTCACCAAATTTTGTTCTTCTAGGTTAAACCGTTCATTAGAAGTAACGGTTTCCATTATTAGGTTTCACTATGTTTTCTCCTATATGGATATATGTATTGGAACTCTTAATCAAACACGGTTTGTTCTAGCTCTTTGAAACTTGACACAATAAAGTAGTTGCAAGTACTATCTCTATGGTTAGTTTCCTATTGCTGTAGCCCAAAGCAGAGACAGGTGAAAATAACTTTTTTGAAAGAGGTTGCCAAGCTTCCCAAAAATTACGTGTTTACTGAAATCTCAGCAAATAATTTATCACCCAATCTTGATGATACTTTCAGGTAATGATCAGTACACCAATCCCACTTGGCTCACCAAATTTTGTTCTTCTAGGTTAAACCATTCATTTGCAGTAACGGTTTTCATTTTTAGGTTTCACTCCGTTTATTCCTATATGGATACATGTAGTTGGAACTCTAAATCAAACACGGTTTGTGCTACCTCTTTGAAACTTGACAGAATAAAGTAGTTCCAAGTTCTATCTCTATGGATTGTTTCCTATTGATGTAGCCCTAAGCAGAGACTGGAGAAAATCACTTTGATTGAAAGGGGTTGCCAAGCTTCCCAAAAACTACGAGTTTCTTGAAATCTCAGCAAATATTTTTTCACCCAATCTTGATGATACTTTCAGGCAATGATCAGTACACCAATCCCACTTGGCGCCAAAAATTTCATTCTTCTAGGTTAAACCGTTCTTTTGCAGTAACAGTTTTCATTTTTAGGTTTCATTCTGTTTTCTCCTATATGGATACATGTAGTTGGAACAATAAATCAAACACGGTTTGTGCTAGCTCTTTGAAACTTGACACAATAAAGTAGTTCCAAGTTCTCTCTCAATGGTTTGTTTCCTATTGTGGTAGCCCTAAGCAGAGACAGGCGGAAATCACTTTTTTGAAAGGGGTTGCCAAGCTTCCTCAAAACTACGAGATTCCTGAAATCTCAGCAAATATTTTTTCACCCAATTTTGATGATACTTTCAGGTAATGATCAGTACTCCAATACCACTTGGCTCACCAAATTACGTTCTTCTAGGTTAAACCGTTCGTTTACAGTAAGGGTTTTCAATTTTAGGTTTCACTCTGTTTTCTCCTATATGGATATATGTATTTGTAACTCTAAATCAAACACAGTTTGTGCTAGCTCTTTGAAACTTGACACAATAAATTAGTTCCACTTTCTCTCTCTATGGTTTGTTTTCTATAAATGTGGCCCTAAGCAGAATCTGGCGAAAATCACATTCATTGAAAGGGGTTGCCAAGGTTCCAAAAAACTACAGGTTTCCTGAAATCTCAGCAAATGTTTTTTCAACCCTAACACTAACCTTAACCCTAACCCTAACCCGAAAGCGAACCCAAACCCGAACCATAATAATAACCCTAACCCCAACCCGAATCCTAACCCTAAACCTAACCCTAACACTAACGCTAACCCGAACCCTAACCCTAACCCTGACCCTACACCTAACCCTAAACCTAAACCTAACCAGAACCCTAACCCTAAACCGAACCCGAACCCTAACCCTAACCTGAACCTTAACACTAAGCTTAACCCTAACCCTACCGAACCTTAAACCGAACCGTAGCCCTAACCCTAATCCTAAACCTAACCCTATCCCGAATATTAACCCTAACCCTGACCCTAAACCTAACTCGAACCCTAACAGTAACACTAACCCTAATCATAAACCTAACCCTAATCCTACCCAAAACCCTAACCTTTACCCTAAACATACCCTAACCTGAACACTAACCTTAACCCTAAACTTAACCCTAACCCTTATCCTTAACATACCTTAACCTGAACACTAACCCTAAACCTAACCCTAAACCTAACCCTAACCCTATCCCGAACCCTAACACGAACCTTAGCCCTAACCCTAACCTTAACCCTAAAACGAACCCTAACCAGCACCCTAACCCTAACCCTACCCTAAGCCAAACCCTAACCCGAAACCTAACCCTAAACCTAACCCTAAACCTAAATCTAACCCGAATCGTAACCCTAACCCGAAACCAAACCCTAATCCTAACCCGAACCCTAACCTTAATCCGAACTCTAACGCTAACACTTACCCTAAGCTAAACCCTATCCCGATCCCTAAAAAGAACCCTATCCCTAACCCGAACCATAACCCGAACCCGAACCCTAACAATAACCCTAAACCTAACCTGAAACTTAACCCTAACCCTAACCCAAACATGAACCCGAACCTGAACCTAAACACTAAACCTAACCCTACCCCGAGCCCTAAACCTAACACTAACCCTAACCCGAACGCTAAACCTAACCTTAACCCTAACACTAAACCTAACCCTATACCGAACCCTAACCCTAACCCTAATCCCATCCCGAACCCGAACCCTAACCCTAGCCCCAACCGTAAACCGAATCCTAACTCTTACCCGAACCCTAAACCAAGCCCTAACCCTAAGACTAACCCCAACCCGAACCCGAACCCAAAAATAATCCTAACCCTAATCCTAACCCTAAACCTAAAACTGAACCGAATTCTAACAATAATCCTTATCCAAATCCTTAACCTAACCGTAAACCTAAACTAACCCTAACCCTAACCGTAACCTGAATCTGAACCCTAAACCTAACCCTAACCCTAACCCTAATCCTATCACTAATCCTAACCATAACCCGAACCCGAACCCGAAACCGAAACCTAAACCTTTCTCTAACCCGAACACTAACCCAAAATCGAACCCTAACACTAACCCTAACCCGAACCCTAACCGTAACCAGAAACCCAACCCGAAACCCAACCCTAACCTTAACCCTAACGCTAACCCGAACCCTAAAACTAAACCTAACCCTAAGACAAACACTAACCGTAACCCGAACCCAAAACCTAACCATGACCCTAACACTAACCCTAACCTTAAAACTAACCCAAATCCTAAAAATAACCGTAACCCTAAACCTAAAACTAACCCTAAACCTAAACTTAACCCAAATCTGAACCCTAACCCTAACCCTAACCTTGACCCTAATCCTATCCCTAATCCTAACCCTAACCCGTTCCCGAACCCTAAACATAACACTAATGATGAGTGTAAACCGAACCCTAACAAGAACTCGAACCCTAACCCTAAAATAATCCTAACCCGAATCGTAACGCTAACTCTAACCCTACCCCTAAACCTAAGTATAAACCTAAAATGAACCCGAATCCTAACCCTAACCCTATTCTGAACCCTAACACTAAGCCTAACCCTAACCCTATCCCGAACACTAACCCGAAACGTAGCCCTAACACTAACTCTAAACCTAACCCGAACCCTAAACCTAAGCCTAACCCTAACCCGCACCTGAACCCTAACCCTAACCCTAACCCTAACCCTAATCCTAAACCTAATCCTAACATTTACCCGAACATGAAGCCGAAATTGAACCCTAACCCTAACCCTTACCCTAACCCTAAACCTAAACCTAACCCTTACCCTAACCCGAACCCTAACCCTAACCCTAACCCTAACCCAAACCCTAACCAGAACCCGAAAACTAACCCTAACCTGTCCCTAACCTAAACCTAAACCTATCCCTAAACCTAAAACTATCCCGAAACCTAACCCTAACACTAACCCTAAACCTAACCCGAACCCTAAACCTAACCCTAACCTGAACCAGAACCCTTACCCTAACCATAACGCTAAGCCTAACCCGAACGCTCACCCTAACCCTTACTGGAAGCCGAACCCTAACCTGAAACCTAACCATAACTCGAACCCTAACCCTAACCCGAAAACTAAACCTAACCCTAAACCTAACCCTAACTTGAACCCGAACCCTAACCATAACCATAACCCTGAGCGTAAACCGAATGATAACACTCACCCTACCCTAAACTCGAACCCTAACCCTAACTCTAAACCTAACCCTAACCATAACACTAACCCTACACCTAACCCTAACTATAACCCGAAACCGAAACCTAACCCTAACCCAAACCCTAACCCGAACCCTAACTCTAACCCTAACCGTAACCCTAACCTGAAAACTAACTCTAACCCTAATTTTAAACCGAACCCTAAACCTAAACCTAAACTTAATCTTAACACGAACTCGAACCCTAACCGTAACCGTAATCCGAACCCAAACCCAACCCTAAACCTAACCCGAACCCAAACCCCAACACAAACCCTATCCCTAACCCTAACGCGAGCCCTAACACTATCCCTAACCGTAACCCTAACCCTAACCGTAACCCTAACCCAAACTTGAACCCGAAACCTAACCCTAGCCCTAACCCTAACCCAAACTCTAACCTGAAACCTAAACCTAACCCTAAATCTAACCCGAACCCGAACCCTAACCCTGAACCTAACTTAAGCCTAACCCGAATGCTAACCCTAACCCTAACCCTAACCCGAACACTAACCAGAACCCTAAAGCAAACGCTAACCCTAACCCTAACCCGAACCCGAACCATAAACCTAACGCTAACCGTATACCTAAACCTAACCGTAAACCTACCCTAACCCTAACCCTAAAACTAACCCGAACCCAAATCCTAGCCCTAAATCTAACCCTAACCCTAACCCAAACCCAAACCCGAACCCGAAAACCTAAACCTAACCCTAATCCTAACCCTAACCCGAAACCTAACCCTAACGCTAAGAGTAACCCTAAAACGAAAACTAAGCCTAACCCTAACCCTAATCCAAACCCTAACCCTAACCCTAACCCTAACCCTAACCCGAACACTAACCAGAACCCTAAAGCAAACGCTAACCCTAACCCTAACCCGCACCCGAACCATAAACCTAACGCTAACCGTATACCTAAACCTAACCGTAACCCTACCCTAACCCTAACCCTAACACTAACCCGAACCCAAATCCTAGCCCTAAATCTAACCCTAACCCTAACCCAAACCCAAACCCGAACCCGAAAACCTAAACCTAACCCTAATCCTAACCCTAACCCGAAACCTAACCCTAACGCTAAGAGTAACCCTAAAACGAAAACTAAGCCTAACCCTAACCCTAATCCAAACCCTAACCCTAACCCTAACCCTAACCCTAATCCTAACCCTAACTGAAACCCTAACAATAACCCTAAACCTAATCCTAAACCTAACCCTAACCCTAATCCTAACCCAAAACCTAACCCTAACCCTAACCCCAACCTGAACACTAACTCTAACCCTAATCCTAACCCAAAACCTAACCCTAAACCTAATCCTAACCCTAACCCTAACCATAAACCTAACCCTAACCATAACCTGAACACTAACCCTAACCCTAATCCTAACCAGAAACCGAAACCTAAACATAACCCTAACTCTAACACTAACCTGAACCGGAACCCTAACACTAACCCTAACCCTAAACAGAACTCAAACCCTAACCCGAACCGTACCTTAACCCGAACCCAAAGCCTAACCCAAACACTACACCTAAAACTAACCTAAACACGAAGCCAAATTCGAACAGTAATCCTAATCCTAAACCTAACCCGAACACTAACGGTGACACTAACACTAAAACAAACCCTAAACCTAACCCTAACACTAACCCTAACACTATCCCTAACCGGAACCATAACCCGAACCCTAAACCTAACCCTAACCCTAACCCGAACCTGAAACCTAAACCTAACAATAAACCTAACCCTATCCTGATCCCGAACCCGAACCCTAACCCTAACCCTAATCCTAAACCGAACGCTAACCCTAACCCTAACCCTAACCCGAACCACAACTCGATCCCGAACCCTAACCTTAAGTCTAACCCTAACCCTAACCCTAACCCTAACCCTACACCTAACCCTATCCCTAACCCGAACCCGAACCCGAACCCTAACCCTAACCCTAACCCTAACCCTAACACTAACCCTAACACTAACACTAAAATGTACCTTAAACCTAACCCTAACCCTAACACTAACACTAACACTAAACCTAACCCGAAACTGAACCCGAACCCGAACCCTAACCCTAACCCTAACGCGAACCGTAACGCTAACCCTAACACTAACCCTAACCCGAATCGTAACCCTAACCATAACCCTAACCCTAACCCTAATCCTAACCCGAACCTGAAACATGAACCTAACCCTAAACCTTACTCTAACCCTAACCTGAACCCGAACCTGAACCCTAACCCTAACCCTAAGCCTAACCGTAATCCTAAACCTAACCCTAACACAAACCCAAAACCCAACTCGATCCCAAACCCAAACCTTAACCCTAACCCTAACCATAACCCTAACGATACACCTAACCCAAAACCTAACCCGAACCCGCACCTGAACCCTAACACTAACCCTAACCCTAACCCTATACCGACCCTTACCCTAACCATAGCACTAACCCTAACTCTATCCCTAACCCGAACCAAAACCAGAACCCTAACACTAACCCTAACCAGAAACGTAAGTCAAACCCTAACCCTAAACCTAGCTGAACCCTAACACTAAACCTAACTCTAAACCTAACCCTAACCCTAACCCTAACCTGAACTCGAACACTAACCCTAACCTAACTTCAACCCGAATCATAACCCTGACCCTAACCCTAAGGAAAACACGAACACTAACCTTAACCCTAACCCTAATCCGAACCCTAACCTGTACCCGAACCCTAACCCTAACCCTAACCTGAAACGCAAACCTAAAGCTAAACCTACACCTAACCCCAAACCTAACCCGAACCCGAACCTGAAACCTAACCCTAACAATAACCCGAAACCTAGCACTAACCCTAACCATAACCATAACCCGAACCCTAACCCTAACCCTAAACCTGACCATAATCCTATCCCGAACTCGAAACCCAACCCTAACCCTAACCCTAAGCCTAACCCTAAACTTAACCTGAACCCGAAACCTAACCCTAACCCTAACCCAAACGCTAACCATAACCCTAACCCTAACACTATACCTAACCCTAAACAAAACCCTAACCCTAACCCAAACCCAAACCCGAACCCTAAACCTAACCCT
>NW_027552417.1:0-97456 GCF_045843805.1 Urocitellus parryii | reverse complement strand
TTGATTTAGAGTTCCAACTACATGTATCCATATAGGAGAAAACAGAGTGAAACCTAAACATGAAAATGGTTCTTGCAAAGGAACCGTTTAACCATGAAGAACGAAATTTGGTGAGCCAAGTGGGATCGGTGTACTGATCATTACCTGCCAGTATCATCAAGATTGCGTGAAAAAATGTTTGCTGAGATTTCCGGAAACTCTTAGTTTTTTGGAAGCTTGGCAACCCCTTTCAATGAAAGGGATTCTCATCAGTCTCTGCTTGGGGTACTTCAAAATGACACAAACCATAGCGATAGAACTTGGAACTACATTATTGTGCCAAGTTTCAAAGAGCTAGCACAAACCGTGTTTGATTTAGAGTTCCAACTGCATGTATCCATATAGGAGAAAACAGAGTGAAACGTAAACATGAAAACGATTTCGACAAAGGAACGATTTAACCTATAAGAACGAAATTTGATGAACCAAGTGGGACTGGTGTTGTGATCATTATCTGCAAGTATCATCAACATTGGGTGAAAAAATGTTTGCTAAGATTTCCGGAAACTCGTAGTTTTTCGAAAGCTTGGCAATCCCTTTCAATGAAAGTGATTCTCGTCAGTCTCTGCTTGGGGCTACTTCAATAGGACAGAAACCATAGCGATAGAACTTGGAACTACATTATTGTGCCAAGTTTCAAAGAGCTAGCACAAACCGTGTTTGATTTAGAGTTCCAACTACATGTATCCATATAGGAGAAAACAGAGTGAAACCTAAACATGAAAACGATTCCTGCAAAGGAACCGTTTAACCTAGAAGAACGAAATTTGGTGAGCCAAGTGGGATTGGTGTACTGATCATGACCTGCCAGTATCATCAAGATTGGGTGAAAAAATGTTTGCTGAGAATCCGGAAACTCGTAGTTTTTCGAAAGCTTGGCAACCCCTTTCAATGAAAGGGATTCTCGTCAGTCTCTGCTTGGGGCTACTTCAATAGGACACAAACCATAGCGATAGAAGTTGGAACTACATTATTGTGCCAAGTTTCAAAGAGCTAGCACAAACCGTGTTTGATTTAGAGTTCCAACTACATGTGCCCATATAGGAGAAAAAGGAGTGAAACCTAAACATGAAAACGGTTCCTGCAAAGGAACGGTTTAAGCTAGAAGAACGAAATTTGGTGAGCCAAGTGGGATTGGTGTGCTGATCATTACCTGCCAGTATCATCAAGATTGGGTGAAAAAATGTTTGCTGAGATTTCACGAAACTCGTAGTTTTTTGGAAGCTTTGCAACACCTTTCAATGAAGGTGATTCTCGTCAGTCTCTGCTTGGGGCTACTTCAATAGGACACAAACCATAGCGATAGAACTTGGAACTACATTATTGTGCCAAGTTTCAAAGAGCTAGCACAAACCGTGTTTGATTTAGAGTTCCAACTACATGTATCCATACAGGAGAAAACAGAGTGAAACCTAAACAAGAAAACGGTTCCTGCAAAGGAACCGTTTAACCTAGAAGAACGAAATTTGGTGAGCCAAGTGGGATTGGTGTACTGATCATTACCTGCCAGTATCATCAAGATTGGGTGAGAAAATGTTTGCCGAGATTTCCGGAAACACGTAGTTTTTGGAAGCTTGGCAACCCCTTTCAATGAAAGTGATTCTCGTCATTCTCTGCTTGGGGATACTTCAATAGGACACAAACCATAGCGAAAGAACTTGCAACTACATTATTGTGCCAGGTTTCAAAGAGCTAGCACAAACCGTGTTTGATTTTCAGTTCCAACTACATATATCCATATAGGAGAAAACAGAGTGAAACCTAAACATGAAAACGGTTCCTGCAAAGGAACCGTTTAACCTAGAAGAACGAAATTTGGTGAGCCAAGTGGGACTGGTGTTGTGATCATTATCTGCAAGTATCATCAAGATTTCGTGAAAAAATGTTTGCTGAGATTACCGGAAACTCGTAGTTTTTCGAAAGCTTGGCAACCCCTTTCAATGAAAGTGATTCTCGTCAGTCTCTGCTTGGGGCTACTTCAATAGGACACAAACCATAGCGATAGAACTTGGAACTACATTACTGTGCCAAGTTTCAAAGAGCTAGTACAAACCGTGTTTCATTTAGAGTTCCAAATACATGTATCCATATAGGAGAAAACAGAGTGAAACCTAAATATGAAAACGGTTACTGCAAAGGAACGGTTTAACCTAGAAGAACAAAATTTGGTGAGCCAAGTGGGATTGGTGTACTAATCATTACCTGCAAGTATCATCAGGATTGGGTGAAAAACGTTTGCTCAGATTTAAGGAAATAGTAGTTTTTTTTAAGCTTGGCAACCCCTTTCAATAAAAGTGATTCTCGTCAGTCTCTGCTTGGGGCTACTTCAATAGGACACAAACCATAGTGATGGAACTTGCAACTACATTATTGTGCCAAGTTTCAAAGAATTATCACAAACCGTGTTTAATTTAGAGTTCCAACTACATATATCCATATAGGAGAAAACAGAGTGAAACCTAAACATGAAAACGGTTGCTACAAAGGAACGGTTTAACCTAGAAGAACGAAATTTGGTGAGCCAAGTGGGATTGGTGTACTGATCATTATCTGCAAGTATCATCAAGATTGGTGAAAAAATGTTTGGTGAGATTTCAGGAAACTCGTAGTTTTACGGAAGCTTGGCAACCCTTTCAATGAAAGTGATTCTCGTCAGTCTCTGCTTGGGGCTACTTCAATAGGACACAAACCATAGCCATAGAACTTGGAACTACATTATTGTGCCAAGTTTCAAAGAATTAGCACAAACCGTGTTTGATTTAGAGTTCCAACTACATGTATCCATATAGGAGAAAACAGAGTGAAACCTAAACATGAAAACGGTTCTTGCAAAGGAACGGTTTAACCTAGAAGAACGAAATTTGGTGAGCCAAGTGGGATTGGATTACAGATCATTACCTGCAAGTATCATCAAGATTGGTGAAAAAATGTTTGCTGAGATTGCAGGAAACTCGTAGTTTTTTGGAAGCTTGGCAACCCCTTTCAATGAAAGTGATTCTCGTCAGTCTCTGCTTGGAGCTACTTCAATAGGACACAAACCATAGCCATAGAACTTGGAACTACATTATTGTGCCAAGTTTCAAAGAGCTAGCACAAACCGTGTTTGATTTAGAGTTCCAACTACATGTATCCATATAGGAGAAAACAGAGTGAAACCTAAACATGAAAACGGTTCTTGCAAAGGAACCGTTTAACCAAGAAGAACGATATTTGGTGAGCCAAGTGGGATCGGTGTACTGATCATTACCTGCCAGTATCATCAAGATTGGGTGAAAAAATGTTTGCTGAGATTTCAGGAAACTCGTAGTTTTTTGGAAGCTTGGCAACCCCTTTCAATGAAAGGGATTCTCATCGGTCTCTGCTTGGGGTACTTCAAAAGGACACAAACCATAGCTATAGAACTTGGAACTACATTATTGTGCCAAGTTTCAAAGAGCTAGCAGAAACTGTGTTTGATTTAGAGTTCCAACTGCATGTATCCATATAGGAGAAAACAGAGTGAAACCTAAACATGAAAACGATTTCGACAAAGGAACGATTTAACCTATAAGAACGAAATTTGGTGAACCAAGTGGGACTGGTGTTGTGATCATTATCTGCAAGTATCATCAAGATTGGGTGAAAAAAATGTTTGCTGAGATTTCCGGAAACTCGTAGTTTTTCTAAAGCTTGGCAACCCCTTTCAATGAAAGTGATTCTCTTCAGTCTCTGCTTGGGGCTACTTCAATAGGACACAAACCATAGCGATAGAACTTGGAACTACATTATTGTGCCAAGTTTCAAAGAGCTAGCACAAACCGTGTTTGATTTAGAGTTCCAACTATATGTATCCATATAGGAGAAAACAGAGTGAAACCTAAACATGAAAATGGTTCCTGCAAAGGAACCGTTTAACCTAGAAGAATGAAATATGGTGAGCCAAGTGGGATTGGTGTACTGACCATTACCTGCCAGTATCATCAAGATTGGGTGAAAAAATGTTTGCTGAGATTTCCGGAAACTCGTAGTTTTTTGGAAGCTTGGCAACCCCTTTCAATGATAGTGATTCTCGTCAGTATCTGCTTGGGGGCTACTTCAATAGGACACAAACCATAGCGATAGATCTTGGAACTACATTATTGTTCCATGTTTCAAAGAGCTAGCACAAACCATGTTTGATTTAGAGTTCCAACTACATGTATCCATATTGGAGAAAACAGATTGAAACCTAAATATGAAAACGATTACTGCAAAGGAACGATTTAATGTAGAAGAACGAAATGTGGTGATCCAAGTGGAAATGGTGTACTGATCTTTATCTGAAAGTATCATCAGGATTGGGTGAAAAAGTGTTTGCTGAGATTTCCGGAAACTCGGAGTTTTTCGAAAGCTTGGTAACCCCTTTCAATGTAAGTGATTCTTGTCATTCTCTGCTTGGGGCTACTTCAATAGGACACAAACCATAGCGATAGAACTTGGAACTACATTATTGTGCCAAGTTTCAAAGAGCTAGCACAAACCGTGTTTGATTTAGAGTTCCAACTACATGTATCCATATAGGAGAAAACAGAGTGAAACCTAAACATGAAAACGGTTCCTGCAAAGGAACAGTTTAACCTAGAAAAATGAAATTTGGTGAGCCAAGTGGGATTGGTGTACTGATCATTACCTGCCAGTATCCTCAGGATTGGGTGAAAAAATGTTTGTTGAGATTTCCCGGAAACTCGTAGTTTTTGGAAGCTTGGCAACACCTTTCAATGAAAATGATCCTCGTCAGTCTCTGCTTGGGGCTACTTCAATAGGACACAAACCATAGCGATAGAACTTGGAACTACATTATTGTGACACGTTTCAAAGAGCTAGCACTAACCGTGTTTGATTTAGAGTTCCAACTACATGTATCCATATAGGAGAAAACAGAGTGAAACCTAAATATGAAAACGATTACTGCAAAGGAACGATTTAACAAAGATGAACGAAATTTGGTGAGCCAAGTGGGACTGGTGTTGTGATCATTATCTGCAAGTATCATGAAGATTCGGTGAAAAAATGTTTGCTGAGATTTCCGGAAACTCGTAGTTTTTCGAAAGCTTGGCAACCCCTTTCAATGAAAGTGATTCTCGTCAGTCTCTGCTTGGGGCTACTTCAATAGGACACAAACCATATCGATAGATCTTGGAACTACATTATTGTGCCAAGTTTCAAAGAGCTAGCACAAACCGTGTTTGATTTAGAGTTCCAAAACATGTATCCATACAGGAGAAAACAGAGTGAAACCTAAATATGAAAACGATTACTGGAAAGGAACGATTTAATGTAGAAGAACGAAATTTGGTGAGCCAAGTGGGAATGGTGTACTGATCATTACCTGCAAGTATCATCAAGATTGGGTGAAAAAATGTTTGCTGAGATTTCCGGAAACTCGTAGTTTTTCGAAAGCTTGGCAACACCTTTCAATGAAAGTGATTCTCGTCAGTCTCTGCTTGGGGCTACTTCAATAGGACACAAACCATAGCGATAGAACTTGGAACTACATTATTGTGCCAAGTTTCAAAGAGCTAGCACAAACCGTGTTTGATTTAGAGTTCCAACTACATGTATCCATATAGGAGAAAACAGAGTGAAACCTAAAAATGAAAACGGTTACTGCAAAGGAACGGTTTAAGCTAGAAGAACGAAATTTCGTGAGCCATGTGGGATTGGTGCACTGATCATTACCTGCTAGTATCATCAAGATTGGGTGAAAAAATGTTTACTGAGATTTCAGGAAACTCGTAGTTTTTTGGAACCTTGGAAACCCCTTTCAATAAAAGTGATTCTCGTCAGTCTCTGCTTGGGGCCATTTCAATAGGACACAAACCATAGTGATAGAACTTGGAACTACATTATTGTGCCAAGTTTCAAAGAGCTAGCACAAACCGTGTTTGATTTAGAGTTCCAACAACATGTATCCATATAGGAGAAAACAGAGTGAAACCTAAACATAAAAACGATTCCTGCAAAGGAACCTTTTAACCTAGAAGAACGAAATTTTGTGAGCCAAGTGGGATTGGTGTACTGATCATGACCTGCCAGTATCATCAAGATTGGGTGAAAAAATGTTTGCTGAGAATCCGTAAACTCGTAGTTTTTCGAAAGCTTGGCAACGCCTTTCAATGAAAGTGATTCTCGTCAGTCTCTGCTTGGGGCTACTTCAATAGGACACAAACCATAGCGATAGAACTTGGAACTACATTATTGTGCCAAGTTTCAAAGAGCTAGCATAAACCGTGTTTGATTTAGAGTTCCAACTACATGTATCCATATAGGAGAAAACAGAGTGAAACCTAAACATGAAAACGGTTCTTGCAAAGGAACCGTTTAACCATGAAGAACGAAATTTGGTGAGCCAAGTGGGATCGGTGTACTGATCATTACCTGCCAGTATCATCAAGATTGCGTGAAAAAATGTTTGCTGAGATTTCCGGAAACTCTTAGTTTTTTGGAAGCTTGGCAACCCCTTTCAATGAAAGGGATTCTCATCAGTCTCTGCTTGGGGTACTTCAAAATGACACAAACCATAGCGATAGAACTTGGAACTACATTATTGTGCCAAGTTTCAAAGAGCTAGCACAAACCGTGTTTGATTTAGAGTTCCAACTGCATGTATCCATATAGGAGAAAACAGAGTGAAACGTAAACATGAAAACGATTTCGACAAAGGAACGATTTAACCTATAAGAACGAAATTTGATGAACCAAGTGGGACTGGTGTTGTGATCATTATCTGCAAGTATCATCAACATTGGGTGAAAAAATGTTTGCTGAGATTTCCGGAAACTCGTAGTTTTTCGAAAGCTTGGCAATCCCTTTCAATGAAAGTGATTCTCGTCAGTCTCTGCTTGGGGCTACTTCAATAGGACAGAAACCATAGCGATAGAACTTGGAACTACATTATTGTGCCAAGTTTCAAAGAGCTAGCACAAACCGTGTTTGATTTAGAGTTCCAACTACATGTATCCATATAGGAGAAAACAGAGTGAAACCTAAACATGAAAACGATTCCTGCAAAGGAACCGTTTAACCTAGAAGAACGAAATTTGGTGAGCCAAGTGGGATTGGTGTACTGATCATGACCTGCCAGTATCATCAAGATTGGGTGAAAAAATGTTTGCTGAGAATCCGGAAACTCGTAGTTTTTCGAAAGCTTGGCAACCCCTTTCAATGAAAGGGATTCTCGTCAGTCTCTGCTTGGGGCTACTTCAATAGGACACAAACCATAGCGATAGAACTTGGAACTACATTATTGTGCCAAGTTTCAAAGAGCTAGCACAAACCGTGTTTGATTTAGAGTTCCAACTACATGTGCCCATATAGGAGAAAAAGGAGTGAAACCTAAACATGAAAACGGTTCCTGCAAAGGAACGGTTTAAGCTAGAAGAACGAAATTTGGTGAGCCAAGTGGGATTGGTGTGCTGATCATTACCTGCCAGTATCATCAAGATTGGGTGAAAAAATGTTTGCTGAGATTTCACGAAACTCGTAGTTTTTTGGAAGCTTTGCAACACCTTTCAATGAAAGTGATTCTCGTCAGTCTCTGCTTGGGGCTACTTCAATAGGACACAAACCATAGCGATAGAACTTGGAACTACATTATTGTGCCAAGTTTCAAAGAGCTAGCACAAACCGTGTTTGATTTAGAGTTCCAACTACATGTATCCATACAGGAGAAAACAGAGTGAAACCTAAACAAGAAAACGGTTCCTGCAAAGGAACCGTTTAACCTAGAAGAACGAAATTTGGTGAGCCAAGTGGGATTGGTGTACTGATCATTACCTGCCAGTATCATCAAGATTGGGTGGGAAAATGTTTGCTGAGATTTCCGGAAACACGTAGTTTTTGGAAGCTTGGCAACCCCTTCCAATGAAAGTGATTCTCGTCATTCTCTGCTTGGGGATACATCAATAGGACACAAACCATAGCGAAAGAACTTGGAACTACATTATTGTGCCAGGTTTCAAAGAGCTAGCACAAACCGTGTTTGATTTTCAGTTCCAACTACATATATCCATATAGGAGAAAACAGAGTGAAACCTAAACATGAAAACGGTTCCTGCAAAGGAACCGTTTAACCTAGAAGAACGAAATTTGGTGAGCCAAGTGGGACTGGTGTTGTGATCATTATCTGCAAGTATCATCAAGATTTCGTGAAAAAATGTTTGCTGAGATTACCGGAAACTCGTAGTTTTTCAAAAGCTTGGCAACCCCTTTCAATGAAAGTGATTCTCGTCAGTCTCTGCTTGGGGCTACTTCAATAGGACACAAACCATAGTGATAGAACTTGGAACTACATTACTGTGCCAAGTTTCAAAGAGCTAGTACAAACCGTGTTTGATTTAGAGTTCCAAATACATGTATCCATATAGGAGAAAACAGAGTGAAACCTAAATATGAAAACGGTTACTGCAAAGGAACGGTTTAACCTAGAAGAACAAAATTTGGTGAGCCAAGTGGGATTGGTGTACTAATCATTACCTGCAAGTATCATCAAGATTGGGTGAAAAAACGTTTGCTCAGATTTAAGGAAATAGTAGTTTTTTTGAAGCTTGGCAACCCCTTTCAATAAAAGTGATTCTCGTCAGTCTCTGCTTGGGGCTACTTCAATAGGACACAAACCATAGTGATGGAACTTGCAACTACATTATTGTGCAAAGTTTCAAAGAGCTATCACAAACCGTGTTTGATTTAGAGTTCCAAATATATGTATCCATATAGGAGAAAACAGAGTGAAACCTAAACATGAAAACGGTTACTGCAAAGGAACGGTGTAACATAGAAGAACGAAATTTGGTGAGCCAAGTGGGATTGGTATACTTATCGTTACCTGGAAGTATCATCAAGATTGGTGAAAAAATGTTTGCTGAGATTTCAGGAAACTCGTAGTTTTTTGGAAGCTTGGCAACCCCTTTCAATGAAAGTGATTCTCGTCAGTCTCTGCTTGGGGCTACTACAATAGGACACAAACCATAGCGATAGAACTTGGAACTACATTATTGTGCCAAGTTTCAAAGAGCTAGCACAAACCGCCTTTGATTAAGAGTTCCAACTACATATATCCATACAGGAGAAAACAGAGTGAAACCTAAACATGAAAACGGTTGCTACAAAGGAACGGTTTAAACTAGAAGAACTAAATTTGGTGAGCCAAGTGGAATTGGTGTACTGATCATTACCTGCAAGAATCATCAAGATTGGTGAAAAAATGTTTGCTGAGATTTCAGGAAACTCGTAGTTTTTTGGAAGCTTGGGAACCCCTTTCAATGAAAGTGATTCTCGTTAGTCTCTGCTTGGGGCTACTTCAATAGGACACA
Organism: Urocitellus parryii; assembly: GCF_045843805.1. Classification (NCBI taxonomy): domain Eukaryota; kingdom Metazoa; phylum Chordata; class Mammalia; order Rodentia; family Sciuridae; genus Urocitellus; species Urocitellus parryii. Next base: position 88,088 of record NW_027552417.1, on the reverse strand, counting down.
AACCATAGCCATAGAACTTGGAACTACATTTTTGTGCCAAGTTTCAAAGACCTAGCACGAACCGTGTTTGATTTAGAGTTCCAACTACATGTATCCATATAGGAGAAAACAGAGTGAAACCTAAACATGAAAACGGTTACTGCAAAGGAACGGTTTAACCTAGAAGAACGAAATTTGGTGAGAAAAGTGGGATTGGTGTACTGATCATTACCTGCAAGTATCATCAAGATTGGTGAAAAAATGTTTGCTGAGATTTCAGGAAACTCGTAGTGTTTTGGAAGCTTGGCAACCCCTTTCAATGAAATTGATTCTTGTCAGTCTCTGCATGAGGTACTTCAATAGGACACAAACCATAGCGATAGAACTTGGAACTACATTATTGTGCCAAGTTTCAAAGAGCTAGTACAAACCGTGTTTGATTTAGAGTTCCAAAACATGTATCCATATACGAGAAAACAGAGTGAAACCTAAATATGAAAACGGTTACTGCAAAGGAACGGTTTAACCTAGAAGAACAAAATTTGGTGAGCCAAGTGGGATTGGTGTACTAATCATTACCTGCAATTATCATCAAGATTGGGTGAAAAAACGTTTGCTCAGATTTAAGGAAATAGTAGTTTTTTTGAAGCTTGGCAACCCCTTTCAATAAAAGTGATTCTCGTCAGTCTCTGCTTGGGGCTACTTCAATAGGACACAAACCATAGTGATGGAATTTGCAACTACATTATTGTGCCAAGTTTCAAAGAGCTAGCACAAACCGTGTTTGATTTAGAGTTCCAACTACATATATCCATATAGGAGAAAACAGAGTGAAACCTAAACATGAAAACGGTTACTTAAATGGAACGGTTTAACCTAGAAGAACGAAATTTGGTGAGCCAAGTGGGATTGGTGTACTGATCATTACCTGCAAGTATCATCAAGATTGGGTGAAAAAATGTTTGCTGAGATTTCAGGAAACTCGTAGTTTTATGGAAGCTTGACAACCCCTTTCAATGAAAGTGATTCTCGTCAGTCTCTGCTTGGAGCTACTTCAATAGGACACAAACCATAGCCATAGAACTTGGAACTACATTATTGTGCCAAGTTTCAAAGAGCTAGCACAAACCGTGTTTGATTTAGAGTTCCAACTACATGTATCCATATAGGAGAAAACAGAGTGAAACCTAAACATGAAAACGGTTACTGCAAAGGAACGGTTTAACCTAGAAGATCGAAATTTGGTGAGCCAAGTGGGATTGGTGTACTGATCATTACCTGCAAGTATCATCAAGATTGGGTAAAAAAATGTTTGCTGAGATTTCAGGAAACTCGTAGTTTTACGGAAGCTTGGCAACCCCTTTCAATGAAAGTGATTCTCGTCAGTCTCTGCTTCGGGCTACTTCAATAGGACACAAACCATAGCGATAGAACTTGGAACTACATTATTGTGCAGGGTTTCAAAGAGCTAGCACACACCATGTTTGATTTTGAGTTCCAACTACATGTATCCATATAGGAGAAAAAAGAGTGAAACCTACACATGAAAACGGTTACTGCAAAGGAACGGTTTAACCTAGAAGAACGAAATTTGGTGAGCCAAGTGGGATTGGTGTACTGATCATTACCTGCAAGTATCATCAAGATTGGGTGAAAAAATGTTTGCTGAGATTTCAGGAAACTCGTAGTTTTTTGGAAGCTTGGCAACCAATTTCAATGAATGTGATTGTGGTCAATCTCTGCTTGGGGCTACTTCAATAGGATACAAACCATAGCGATAGAACTTGGAACTACATTATTGTGCCAAGTTTCAAAGAGCTAGCACAAACCGTGTTTGATTTAGAGTTCCAACTACATGTATCCATATAGGAGAAAACAGAGTGAAACCTAAACATGAAAACGTTTGCTAAAAAGGAACGGTTTAACCTAGAAGAACGAAATTTGGTGAGCCAAGTGGGATTGGTGTACTGATCATTACCTGCAAGTATCATCAAGATTGGGTGAAAAAACGTTTGCTTAGATTTAAGGAAATAGTAGTTTTTTTGAAGCTTGGCAACCCCTTTCAATAAAAGTGATTCTCGTCAGTCTCTGCTTGGGGCTACTTCAATAGGACACAAACCATAGTGATGGAACTTGCAACTACATTATTGTGCAAAGTTTCAAAGAGCTATCACAAACCGGGTTTGATTTAGAGTTCCAAATATATGTATCCATATAGGAGAAAACAGAGTGAAACCTAAACATGAAAACGGTTACTGCAAAGGAACGGTGTAACATAGAAGAACGAAATTTGGTGAGCCAAGTGGGATTGGTATACTTATCGTTACCTGGAAGTATCATCAAGATTGGTGAAAAAATGTTTGCTGAGATTTCAGGAAACTCGTAGTTTTTTGGAAGCTTGGCAACCCCTTTCAATGAAAGTGATTCTCGTCAGTCTCTGCTTGGGGCTACTTCAATAGGACACAAACCATAGCGATAGAACTTGGAACTACATTATTGTGCCAAGTTTCAAAGAGCTAGCACAAACCGCCTTTGATTAAGAGTTCCAACTACATATATCCATACAGGAGAAAACAGAGTGAAACCTAAACATGAAAACGGTTGCTACAAAGGAACGGTTTAAACTAGAAGAACTAAATTTGGTGAGCCAAGTGGGATTGGTGTACTGATCATTACCTGCAAGTATCATCAAGATTGGTGAAAAAATGTTTGCTGAGATTTAAGGAAACTCGTAGTTTTTTGGAAGCTTGGGAACCCCTTTCAATGAAAGTGATTCTCGTTAGTCTCTGCTTGGGGCTACTTCAATAGGACACAAACCATAGCCATAGAACTTGGAACTACATTTTTGTGCCAAGTTTCAAAGACCTAGCACAAACCGTGTTTGATTTAGAGTTCCAACTACATGTATCCATATAGGAGAAAACAGAGTGAAACCTAAACATGAAAACGGTTACTGCAAAGGAACGGTTTAACCTAGAAGAACGAAATTTGGTGAGAAAAGTGGGATTGGTGTACTGATCATTACCTGCAAGTATCATCAAGATTGGTGAAAAAATGTTTGCTGAGATTTCAGGAAACTCGTAGTGTTTTGGAAGCTTGGCAACCCCTTTCAATGAAATTGATTCTTGTCAGTCTCTGCATGTGGTAATTCAATAGGACACAAACCATAGCGATAGAACTTGGAACTACATTATTGTGCCAAGTTTCAAAGAGCTAGTACAAACCGTGTTTGATTTAGAGTTCCAAAACATGTATCCATATACGAGAAAACAGAGTGAAACCTAAATATGAAAACGGTTACTGCAAAGGAACGGTTTAACCTAGAAGAACAAAATTTGGTGAGCCAAGTGGGATTGGTGTACTAATCATTACCTGCAATTATCATCAAGATTGGGTGAAAAAACGTTTGCTCAGATTTAAGGAAATAGTAGTTTTTTTGAAGCTTGGCAACCCCTTTCAATAAAAGTGATTCTCGTCAGTCTCTGCTTGGGGCTACTTCAATAGGACACAAACCATAGTGATGGAATTTGCAACTACATTATTGTGCCAAGTTTCAAAGAGCTAGCACAAACCGTGTTTGATTTAGAGTTCCAACTACATATATCCATATAGGAGAAAACAGAGTGAAACCTAAACATGAAAACGGTTGCTACAAAGGAACGGTTTAACCTAGAAGAACGAAATTTGGTGAGCCAAGTGGGATTGGTGTACTGATCATTATCTGCAAGTATCATCAAGATTGGTGAAAAAATGTTTGGTGAGATTTTAGGAAACTCGTAGTTTTACGGAAGCTTGGCAACCCCTTTCATTGAAAGTGATTCTCGTCAGTCTCTGCTTGGGGATACTTCAATAGGACACAAACCATAGCCATAGAACTTGGAACTACATTATTGTGCCAAGTTTCAAAGAGCTAGCACAAACCGTGTTTGATTTAGAGTTCCAACTACATGTATCCATATAGGAGAAAACAGAGTGAAACCTAAACATGAAAACGGTTACTTAAAAGGAACGGTTTAACCTAGAAGAACGAAATTTGGTGAGCCAAGTGGGATTGGTGTACTGATCATTACCTGCAAGTATCATCAAGATTGGGTGAAAAAATGTTTGCTGAGATTTCAGGAAACTCGTAGTTTTATGGAGGCTTGACAACCCCTTTCAATGAAAGTGATTCTCGTCAGTGTCTGCTTCGGGCTACTTCAATAGGACACAAACCATAGCCATAGAACTTGGAACTACATTATTGTGCCAAGTTTCAAAGAGCTAGCACAAACCGTGTTTGATTTAGAGTTCCAACTACATGTATCCATATAGGAGAAAACAGAGTGAAACCTAAACATGAAAACGGTTACTGCAAAGGAACGGTTTAACCTAGAAGAACGAAATTTGGTGAGCCAAGTGGGATTGGTGTACTGATCATTACCTGCAAGTATCTTCAAGATTGGTGAAAAAATGTTTGCTGAGATTTCAGGAAACTCGTAGTTTTTTGGAAGCTTGGCAACCCCTTTCAATGAAAGTGATTCTCGTCAGTCTCTGCTTGGAGCTACTTCAATAGGACACAAACCATAGCCATAGAACTTGGAACTACATTATTGTGCCAAGTTTCAAAGAGCTAGCACAAACCGTGTTTGATTTAGAGTTCCAACTACATGTATCCATATAGGAGAAAACAGAGTGAAACCTAAACATGAAAACGGTTACTGCAAAGGAACGGTTTAACCTAGAAGAACGAAATTTGGTGAGCCAAGTGGGATTGGTGTACTGATCATTACCTGCAAGTATCATCAAGATTGGGTAAAAAAATGTTTGCTGAGATTTCAGGAAACTCGTAGTTTTACGGAAGCTTGGCAACCCCTTTCAATGAAAGTGATTCTCGTCAGTCTCTGCTTGGGGCTACTTCAATAGGACACAAACCATAGCCATAGAACTTGGAACTACATTATTGTGCAGGGTTTCAAAGAGCTAGCACACACCATGTTTGATTTAGAGTTCCAACTACATGTATCCATATAGGAGAAAACAGAGTGAAACCTAAACATGAAAACGGTTACTGCAAAGGAACGGTTTAACCTAGAAGAACGAAATTTGGTGAGGCAAGTGGGATTGGTGTAATGATCATGACCTGCAAGTATCATCAAGATTGGTGAAAAAATGTTTGGTGAGATTTCAGGAAACTCGTAGTTTTTTTAGAAGCTTGGCAACCCCTTTCAATGAAAGTGATTCTCGTCAGTCTCTGCTTGGGGCTCCTTCAATAGGACACAAACCATAGCCATAGAACTTGGAACTATATTATTGTGCCAAGTTTCAAAGAGCTAGCACAAACCGTGTTTGATTTAGAGTTCCAACTACATGTATCCATATAGAGAAAACAGAGTGAAACCTAAACATGAAAACGGTTACTGCAAAGGAACGGTTTCACCTAGAAGAACGAAATTTGGTGAGCCAAGTGGGATTGGTGTACTGATCATTATCTGCAAGTATCATCAAGATTGGTGAAAAAATGTTTGCTGAGATTTCAGGAAACTCGTAGTTTTTTGGAAGCTTGGCAACCCCTTTCAATGAAATTGATTCTCGTCAGTCTCTGCTTTGGGCTACTTCAATAGGACACAAACCATAGAGATAGAACTTGGAACTACATTATTGTGCCAAGTTTCAAAGAGCTAGCACAAACCGTGTTTGATTTAGAGTTCCAACTACATGTATCCATATAGGAGAAAACAGAGTGAAACCTAAACATGAAAACGGTTACTGCAATGGAACGGTTTAACCTAGAAGAACGAAATTTGGTGAGCCAAGTGGAATTGGTGTACTGATCATTATCTGCAAGTATCATCAGGATTGGGTGAAAAAATGTTTGCTGAGATTTCAGGAAACTCGTAGTTTTTTGGAAGCTTGGCAACCAATTTCAATGAATGTGATTCTCGTCAGTCTCTGCTTGGGGCTACTTCAATAGGACACAATAAGTAGCCATAGAACTTGGAACTACATTATTGTGCCAAGTTTTAAAGAGCTAGCACAAACCGTGTTTGATTTAGAGTTCCAACTACATGTATCCATATAGGAGAAAACAGAGTGAAACCTAAACATGAAAACGGTTACTGCAGAGGAACGGTTTAACCTAGAAGAACGAAATTTGGTGAGCCAAGTGGGATTGGTGTACTGATCATTACCTGCAAGTATCATCAAGATTGGGTGAAAAATGTTTGCTGAGATTTCAGGAAACTCGTAGTTTTACGGAAGCTTGGCAACCCCTTTCAATGAAAGTGATTCTCGTCAGTCTCTGCTTGGGGCTACTTCAATAGGACACAAACCATAGCGATAGAACTTGGAACTACATTATTGTGCCAAGTTTCAAAGAGCTAGCACAAACCGCGTTTGATTTAGAGTTCCAACTACATGTATCCATATAGGAGAAAACAGAGTGAAACCTAAACATGAAAACGGTTACTGCAAAGGAACGGTTTAACCTAGAAGAACGAAATTTGGAGAGCCAAGTGGGACTGGTGTTGTGATCATTATCTGCAAGTATCATCAACATTGGGTGAAAAAATGTTTGCTGAGATTTCAGGAAACTCGTAGTTTTACGGAAGCTTGGCAACCCCTTTCAATGAAAGTGATTCTCGTCAGTCTCTGCTTGGGGCTACTTCAATAGGACACAAACCATAGCCATAGAACTTGGAACTACATTATTGTGTTAAGTTTCAAAGAGCTAGCACAAACCGTGTTTGATTTAGAGTTCCAACTACATGTATCCATATAGGAGAAAAAAGAGTGAAACCTACACATGAAAACGGTTACTGCAAAGGAACGGTTTAACGTAGAAGAACGAAATTTGGTGAGCCAAGTGGGACTGGTGTTGTGATCATTATCTGCAAGTATCATCAAGATTTCGTGAAAAAATGTTTGCTGAGATTTCCGGAAATTCGTAGTTTTTCGAAAGCTTGGCAACCCCTTTCAATGAAAGTGATTCTCGTCAGTCTCTGCTTGGGGCTACTTCATTAGGACACAAACCATAGCGAAAGAACTTGGAACTACATTATTGTGCCAAGTTTCAAAGAGCTAGCACAAACCGTGTTTGATTTAGAGTTCCAACTAAATGTATCCATATAGGAGAAAACAGTGTGAAACTTAAACCTAAAAACCGTTACTGCAAAGGAACAGTTTAAGCTAGAAGAACAAAATTTGGTGAGCAAAGTGGTATTGGTGTATTGATCATTACATGCCAGTATCATCAAGATGGGGTGATAAAATGTTTGCTGACATTTCATGAAACTCATAGTTTTTCGAAAGCTTGGCAACCCATTTCAATGAAAGTGATTCTCATCAGTCTATGCTTGGTGCTACTTCAAAAGGACACAAACCATATCGATAGATCTTGGAACTACATTATTGAGCCAAGTTTCAAAGAGCTAGCACAAACCGTGTTTGATTTAGAGTTCCAAATACATGTATCCATATAGGAGAAAACAGAGTGAAACCTAAATATGAAAACGATTACTGGAAAGGAACGATTTAACGTAGAAGAACGAAATTTGGTGAGCCAAGTGGGAATGGTGTACTGATCATTACCTGCAAGTATCATCAAGATTGGGTGAAAAACTGTTTGCTGAGATTTCCGGAAACTCGTAGTTTTTCGAAAGCTTGGCAACACCTTTCAATGAAAGTGATTCTCGTCAGTCTCTGCTTGGGGCTACTTCAATAGGACACAAACCATAGCGATAGAACTTGGAACTACATTATTGTGCAAAGTTTCAAAGAGCTAGCACAAACCGTGTTTGATTTAGAGTTTCAACTACATGTATCCAATAGGAGAAAACAGAGTGAAACCTAAACATGAAATGATTCCTGCAAAGGAACCGTTTAACATAGAAGAACGAAATTTGGTGAGCCAAGTGGGATTGGTGTACTGATCATTACCTGCCAGTATCATCAAGATTGGGTGAAAAAATGTTTGCTGAGATTTCCGGAAACTCGTAGATTTTCGAAAGCTTGGCAACCCCTTTCAATGAAAGGGATTCTCGTCAGTCTCTGCTTGGGGCTACTTCAATAGGACACAAACCATAGCGATAGAACTTGGAACTACATTATTGTGCCAAGTTTCAAAGAGCTAGCACAAAACCGTGTTTGATTTAGAGTTCCAACTACATGTATCCATATAGGAGAAAACAGAGTGAAACCTAAACATGAAAACGGTTACTGCAAAGAAACGGTTTAAGCTAGAAGAACGAAATTTGGTGAGCCAAGTGGGACTGGTGTTGTGATCATTATCTGCAAGTATCATGAAGATTGGGTGAAAAAATGTTTGCTGAGATTTCCGGAAACTCGTAGTTTTTCGAAAGCTTGGCAACCCCTTTCAATGAATGTGATGTGATTCTGGTCAGTCTCTACTTGGGGCTACTTCAATAGGACATAAACCAGAGCGATAGAACTTGGAACTACATTATTGTGCCAAGTTTCAAAGAGCTAGCACAAACCGTGTTTGATTTAGAGTTCCAAGTACATGTGCCCATATAGGAGAAAAAGGAGTGAAACCTAAACATGAAAACGGTTCCTGCAAAGGAATGGTTTAAGCTAGAAAAACGAAATTTGGTGAGCCAAGAGGGATTGGTGTGCTGATCATTACCTGCCAGTATCATCAAGATTGGGTGAAAAAATGTTTGCTGAGATTTCAGGAAACTCGTAGTTTTTTGGAAGATTTGCAACCCATTTCAATGAAAGTGATTCTCGTCAGTCTCTGCTTGGGGCTACTTCAATAGGACACAAACCATAGCGATAGAACTTGGAACTACATTATTGTGCCAATTTTCAAAGAGCTAGCACAAACCGTGTTTGATTTAGAGTTCCAACTACATGTATCCATATAGGAGAAAACAGAGTGAAACCTAAAAATGAAAACGGTTACTGCAAAGGAACGGTTTAAGCTAGAAGAACGAAATTTGGTGAGCCAAATGGGATTGGTGTACTCATCATTACCTGCCAGTATCATCACGATTGGGTGAAAAAATGTTTGCTGAGATTTCCGGAAACTCGTAGTTTTTCCTGACATTTCAGGAAACTCGTAGTTTTTTGGAAGCCTGGCAACCCCTTTCAATGAAAGGGATTCTCTTCAGTCTCTGCTTGGGGCTGCTTCAATAGGACACAACCATAGCGATAGAACTTGGAACTACATTATTGTGCCAAGTTTCAAAGAGCTAGCACAAACCGTGTTTGATTTAGAGTTCCAACTACATGTATCCATATAGGAGAAAACAGTGTGAAACCTAAACATGAAAACGGTTACTGCAAAGGAACCGTTAAACCTAGAAGAATGAAATTTGGTGAGCCAAGTGGGATTGGTGTACTGATCATTACCTGACAGTATCATCAAGATTGGGTGAAAAAATGTTTGTTGAGATATCCGGAAACTCGTAGTTTTTTGGAAGCTTGGCAACACCTTTCAATGAAAGGATTCTCGTCAGTCTCTGCTTGGGGCTACTTCAATAGGACACAAACCATAGCGAAAGAACTTGGAACTACATTTTTGTGCCAAGTTTCAAAGAGCTAGCACAAACCGTGTTTGATTTAGAGTACCAACTACATGTATCCATATAGGAGAAAACAGAGTGAAACCTAAACATGAAAACGGTTACTGCAAAGGAACGGTTTAACAAAGAAGAACGAAATTTGGTGAGCCAAGTGGGATTGGTGTACTGATCATTACGTGCCAGTATCATCAAGATTGGGTAAAAAAATGTTTGCTGACATTTCAGGAAACTCGTAGTTTTTCGAAAGCTTGGCAACCCCTTTCAATGAAAGTGATTCTCGTCAGTCTCTGCTTGGGGATACTTCAATAGGACACAAACCATAGCGATAGAACATGGAACTACATTATTGTGCCAAGTTTCAAAGAGCTAGCACAAACCGTGTTTGATTTAGAGTTCCAACTACATATATCCATATAGGAGAAAACAGAGTGAAACCTAAACATGAAAACGGTTCCTGCAAAGGAACCGTTTAACCTAGAAGAACGAAATTTGGTGAGTCATGTGGGCCTGGTGTTGTGATCATTATCTGCAAGTATCATCAAGAGTGGGTGAAAAAATGTTTGCTGAGATTTTCGGAAACTCGTAGTTTTTCTAAAGCTTGGCAACCCCTTTCAATGAAAGTGATTCTCGTCAGTCTCTGCTTGGGGCTACTTCAATAGGACATAAACCATAGCGATAGAACTTGGAACTATATTATTGTGCCAAGTTTTAAAGAGCTAGTACAAACCGTGTTTGATTTAGAGTTCCAACTACATGTATCCATATAGTAGAAAACAGAGTGAAACCTAAATATGAAAACGATTACTGCAAAGGAACGATTTAACAAAGAAGAACGAAATTTGGTGAGCCAAGTGGGATTGGTGTACTGATCATTACCTGCTAGTATCATCAAGATTGGGTGAAAAAATGTTTGCTGAGATTTCCGGAAACTCGTAGTTTTTCGAAAGCTTGGCAACCCCTTTCAATGAAAGTGATTCTCGTCAGTCTCTGCTTGGGGCTACTTCAATAGGACACAAACCATAGTGATAGAACTTGGAACTACATTATTGTGCCAAGTTTCAAAGAGCTAGTACAAACCGTGTTTGATTTAGAGTTCCAAATACATGTATCCATATAGGAGAAAACAGAGTGAAACCTAAACATGAAAACGGTTACTGCAAAGGAACGGTATAAGCTAGAAGAACGAAATTTGGTGAGCCAAGTGGGATTGGTGTACTGATCATTACGTGCCAGTATCATCAAGATTGGGTAAAAAAAATGTTTGCTGACATTTCAGGAAACTCGTAGTTTTTTGGAAGCTTGGCAACCCCTTTCAATGAAACTGATTTTCGTCAGTCTCTGCTTGGGGCTGCTTCAATAGGACACAACCATAGCGATAGAACTTGGAACTACATTATTGTGCCAAGTTTCAAAGAGCTAGCACAAACCGTGTTTGATTTAGAGTTCCAACTACATGTATCCATATAGGAGAAAACAGAGTGAAACCTAAACATGAAAACGGTTACTGCAAAGGAACGGTTAAGCTAGAAGAACGAAATTTGGTGAGCCAAGTGGGATTGGTGTACTGATCTCTACCTGCCAGTATCATCACGATTGGGTGAAAAATGTTTGGTGAGATTTCAGGAAACTCGTAGTTTTTTGGAAGCTTTGCAACACCTTTCAATGAAAGTGATTCTCCTCAGTCTCTGCTTGGGGCTACTTCAATAGGACACAAACCATAGCGATAGAACTTTGAAGTACATTATTGTGCCAAGTTTCAAAGAGCTAGCACAAACCGTGTTTGATTTAGAGTTCCAACTACATGTATCCATATAGGAGAAAACAGAGTGAAACCTAAACATGAAAACGGTTACTGCAAAGAAACGGTTTAAACTAGAAGAACGAAGTTTGGTGAGCCAAGTGGGATTGGTGTACTGATCATTACCTGCTAGTATCATCACGATTTGGTGAAAAAATATTTTAGATTTCAGGAAACTCGTAGTTTTTTGGAAGCTTGGCAACCCCTTTCAATGAAAGGGATTCTCGTCAGTCTCTGCTTGGGGCTACTTCAATAGGACACAAACCATAGCGATAGAACTTGGAACTACATTATTGTGCCAAGTTTCAAAGAGCTAGCACAAACCGTGTTTGATTTAGAGTTCCAACTACATGTATCCATATAGGAGAAAACAGAGTGAAACCTAAACATGAAAACGGTTACTGCAAAGGAACGGTTTAACCTAGAAGAACGAAATTTGGAGACCCAAGTGGGATTGGTGTACTGATCATTACCTGCCAGTATCATCAAGATTGGGTGAAAAAATGTTTGCTGACATTTCCGGAAACTCATAGTTTTTTTGGAAGCTTGGCAACCCCTTTCAATGAAAGGGATTCTCGTCAGTCTCTGCTTGGGGCTACTTCAATAGGTCACAAACCATAGCGAATGAACTTGGAACTACATTATTGTGCCAAGTTTCAAAGAGCTAGCACAAACCGTGTTTGATTTAGAGTTCCAAATACATGTATACATATAGGAGAAAACAGAGTGAAACCTAAAAATGAAAACGGTTACTGCAAAGGAACGGCTTAACCTAGAAGTACGAAATTTGGTGAGCCCAGTGGGATTGGTGTACTGATCATTACCTGCCAGTATCATCAAGATTGGGTGAGAAAATGTTTGCTGAGATTTCCGGAAACTAGTACTTTTTTGGAAGCTTGGCAAGCCCTTTCAATGAAAGTGATTCTCGTCACTCTCCGCTTGGGGCAAATTCAATAGGACACAAACCATAGTGATAGAACTTGGAACTACATTATTGTGCCAAGTTTCAAAGAGCTAGCACAAACCGTGTTTGATTTAGAGTTCCAACTACATGTATCCATATAGGAGAAAACAGAGTGAAACCTAAATATGAAAACGATTACTGCAAAGGAACGATTTAACAAAGAAGAACGAAATTTGGTGAGCCAAGTGGGACTGGTGTTGTGATCATTATGTGCAAGTATCATGAAGATTGGGTGAAAAAATGTTTGCTGAGATTTCCGGAAACTCGTAGTTTTTCTAAAGCTTGGCAACCCCTTTCAATGAAAGTGATTATCGTCAGTCTCTGCTTGGTTCTACTTCAATAGGACACAAACCATAGCGATAGAACTTGGAACTATATTATTGTGCCAAGTTTCAAAGAGCTACTACAAACCGTGTTTAATTTAGAGTTCCAACAACATGTATCCATATAGGAGAAAACAGAGTGAAACCTAAACATGAAAACGGTTACTGCAAAGGAACGGTTTAAGCTAGAAGAACGAAATTTGGTGAGCCAAGTGGGATTGGTGTGCAGATCATTACCTGCCAGTATCGTCAACATTGGGTAAAAAAATGTTTGCTCAGATTTCAGGAAACTCGTAGTTTTATGGAAGCTTGGCAACCCCTTTCAATGAAAGGGATTCTCGTCCGTCTCTGCTTGGGGCTACTTCAATAGGACACAAACCATAGCGATAGAACTTGGAACTACATTATTGTGCCAAGTTTCAAAGAGCTAGTACAAACCGTGTTTGATTTAGAGTTCCAACTACATGTATCCATATAGGAGAAAACAGAGTGAAACCTAAACATGAAAACGATTACGACATAGGAACGATTTAACTTATAAGAACGAAATTTGGTGAGCCAAGTGGGACTGGTGTTGTGATCATTATCTGCAAGTATCATGAAGATTGGGTGAAAAAATGTTTGCTGAGATTTCCGGAAACTCGTAGTTTTTCGAAAGCTTGGCAACCCCTTTCAATGAAAGTGATTCTCGTCAGTCTCTGCTTGGGGCTACTTCAATAGGACACAAACCATAGCGATAGAACTTGGAACTACATTATTGTGCCAAGTTTCAAAGAGCTAGTACAAACCGTGTTTGATTTAGAGTTCCAAATACATGTATCCATATAGGAGAAAACAGAGTGAAACCTAAACATGAAAACGGTTACTGCAAAGGAACGGTTTAAGCTAGAAGAACTAAATTTGGTGAGCCAAGTGGGATTGGTGTACTGATCATTACGTGCCAGTATCATCAAGATTGGGTAAAAAAATGTTTGCTGACATTTCAGGAAACTCGTATTTTTTTGGAGGCTTGGCAACTCCTTTCAATGAAAGGGATTCTCGTCAGTCTCTGCTTGGGGCTACTTCAATAGGACACAAACCATAGCGATAGAACTTGGAACTACATTATTGTGTCAAGTTTCAAAGAGCTAGTACAAACCGTGTTTGATTTAGAGTTCCAACTACATGTATCCATATAGGAGAAAACAGTGTGAAACCTAAAGATGAAAACGGTTACTGCAAAGGAAGGGTTTAAGCTAGAAGAACGAAATTTCATGAGCCAAGTGATATTGGTGTACTGATCGTTACCTGCCAGTATCATCAAGATTGGGTAAAAAAATGTTTGCTGAGATTTCAGGAAACTCTTAGTTTTTTGGAAGCTTGGCAACCCCTTTCAATGAAAGGGATTCTCGTCAGTCTCTGCTTGGGGCTACTTCAATAGGACACAAACCATAGCAATAGAAATTGGAACTACATTATTTGTGCCAAGTTTCAAAGAGCTAGCACAAACCGTGTTTGATTTAGAGTTCCAACTACATGTGCCCATATAGGAGAAAAAGGAGTGAAACCTAAACATGAAAACGGTTCCTGCAAAGGAATGGTTTAAGCTAGAAAAACGAAATTTGGTGAGCCAAGTGGGATTGGTGTGCTGATCATTACCTGCCAGTATCATCAAGATTGGGTGAAAAAATGTTTGCTGAGATTTCAGGAAACTCGTAGTTTTTTGGAAGCTTGGCAACCCCTTTCAATGAAAGTGATTCTCGTCAGTCTCTGCTTGGGGCTACTTCAATAGGACACAAACCATAGCGATAGAACTTTGAAGTACATTATTGTGCCAAGTTTCAAAGAGCTAGCACAAACCGTGTTTGATTTAGAGTTCCAACTACATGTATCCATATAGGAGAAAACAGAGTGAAACCTAAACATGAAAACGGTTCCTGCAAAGGAACCGTTTAACCTAGAAGAATGAAATTTGGTGAGCCAAGTGGGATTGGTGTACTGATCATTACCTGCCAGTATCATCAAGATTGGGTGAAAAAATGTTTGTTGAGATTTCCGGAAACTCGTAGTTTTTTGGAAGCTTGGCAACACCTTTCAATGAAAGTGATTCTCGTCAGTCTCTGCTTGGGGGCTACTTCAATAGGACACAAACCATAGCGATAGAACTTGGAACTACATTATTGTGCCAAGTTTCAAAGAGCTAGCACAAACCGTGTTTGATTTAGAGTTCCAAATACATGTATCCATATAGGAGAAAACAGAGTGAAACCTAAACATGAAAACGGTTACTGCAAAGGAAGGGTTTAAGCTAAAAGAACGAAATTTGGTGAGCCAAGTGGGATTGGTGTACTGATCATTACCTGCCAGTATCATCAAGATTGGGTAAGAAAATTTTTGCCGAGATTTCCGGAAACACGTAGTTTTTTGGAAGCTTGGCAACCCCTTTCAATGAAAGTGATTCTCGTCAGTCTCTGCTTGGGGATACTTCAATATGACAGAAACCATAGCGATAGAACTTGGAACTACATTATTGTGCCAAGTTTCAAAGAGCTAGCACAAACCATGGTTGATTTAGAGTTCCAACTACATATATCCATATAGGAGAAAACAGCGTGAAACCTAAACATGAAAACGGTTCCTGCAAAGGAACCGTTAAACCTAGAAGAACGAAATTTGGTGAGCCATGTGGGCCTGGGGTTGTGATCATTATCTGCAAGTATCATCAAGATTGGGTGAAAAAAATGTTTGCTGAGATTTTCGGAAACTCGTAGTTTTTCTAAAGCTTGGCAACCCCTTTCAATGAAAGTGATTCTCGTCAGTCTCTGCTTGGGGCTACTTCAATAGGACACAAACCATAGCGATAGAACTTGGAACTATATTATTGTGCCAAGTTTCAAAGAGCTAGTACAAACCGTGTTTGATTTAGAGTTCCAACTACATGTATCCATATAGGAGAAAACAGAGTGAAACCTAAATATGAAAACGATTACTGCAAAGGAACGATTTAACAAAGAAGAACGAAATTTGGTGAGCCAAGTGGGACTGGTGTTGTGATCATTATCTGCAAGTATCATGAAGATTGGGTGAAAAAATGTTTGCTGAGATTTCCGGAAACTCGTAGTTTTTCGAAAGCTTGGCAACCCCTTTCAATGAAAGTGATTCTCGTCAGTCTCTGCTTGGGGCTACTTCAATAGGACACAAACCATAGCGATAGAACTTGGAACTACATTATTGTGCCAAGTTTCAAAGAGCTAGCACAAACCGTGTTTGATTTAGAGTTCCAACTACATGTATCCATATAGGAGAAAACAGAGTGAAACCTAAACATGAAAACGGTTAATGCAAAGGAACGGCTTGACCTAGAAGAACGAAATTTGGTGAGCCAAGTGGGATTGGTGTACTGATCATTACCTGCCAGTATCATCACGATTGGGTGAGAAAATGTTTGCTGAGATTTCCGGAAACTAGTAGTTTTTTGGAAGGTTGGCAACCCCTTTCAATGAAAGTGATTCTCGTCACTCTCCGCTTGGGGCTACTTCAATAGGACACAAACCATAGCGATAGAACTTGGAACTACATTATTGTGCCAAGTTTCAAAGAGCTAGCACAAACCGTGTTTGATTTAGAGTTTCAACTGCATGTATCCATATAGGAGAAAACAGAGTGAAACCTAAACATGAAAACAATTACTGCAAAGGAACGGTTTAACCTAGAAGAACGAAATTTGGTGAGCCAAGTGGGATTGGTGTACTGATCATTACCTGCCAGTATCATCAAGATTCGGTGAAAAAATGTTTGCTGAGATTTCCGGAAACTCGTAGTTTTTTGGAAGCTTGGCAACCCCTTTCAATGAAAGTCATTCTCCTCAGTCTCTGCTTGGGGCTACTTCAATAGGACACAAACCATAGCAATAGATCTTGGAACTACATTATTGTGCCAAGTTTCAAAGAACTAGCACAAACCGTGTTTGATTTAGAGTTCCAACTACATGTATCCATATAGGAGAAAAGAGTGTGAAACTTAAACATGAAAACGGTTACTGCAAAGGAACGGTTTAAGCTAGAAGAACAAAATTTGGTGAGGCAAGTGGGATTGGTGTACTGATCATTACCTGCCAGTATCATCAAGATTGGGTGAAAAAATGTTTGCTGAGATTTCAGGAAACTCGTAGTTTTTTGGAAGCTTGGCAACCCCTTTCAATGATAGTGATTCTCGTCAGTCTCTGCTTGGGGCTACTTCAATAGGACACAAACCATAGCAATAGAACTTGGAACTACATTATTGTGCCAAGTTTCAAAGAGCTAGCACAAACCGTGTTTGATTTAGAGTTCCAACTACATGTATCCATATAGGAGAAAACAGAGTGAAACCTAAACATGAAAACGGTTCCTGCAAAGGAACGGTTTAACCTAGAAGAACGAAATTTGGTGAGCCAAGTGGGATTGGTGTACTTATCATTACCTGCCAGTATCATCAAGATTGGGTGAAAAAAAGTTTGCTGAGATTCCCGAAAACTCGTAGTTTTTTCGAATCTTTGCAACACCTTTCAATGAAAGTGATTCTCGTCAGTCTCTGCTTGGGGCTACTTCAATAGGACACAAACCATAGCGATAGAACTTGGAACTACATTATTGTGCCAAGGTTCAAAGAGCTAGCACAAACCGTGTTTGATTTAGAGTTCCAACTACATGTATCCATATAGGAGAAAACAGAGTGAAACCTAAATATGAAAACGATTACTGCAAAGGAACGATTTAACAAAGAAGAACGAAATTTGGTTAGCCAAGTGGGACTGGTGTTGTGATCATTATCTGCAAGTATCATCAAGATTGGGTGAAAAAATGTTTGCTGAGATTTCCGGAAACTCGTAGTTTTTCGAAAGCTTGGCAACCCCTTTCAATGAAAGTGATTCTCGTCAGTCTCTGCTTGGGGCTACTTCAATAGGACACAAACCATAGCGATAGAACTTGGAACTACATTATTGTGCCAAGTTTCAAAGAGCTAGTACAAACCGTGTTTAATTTAGAGTTCCAACTACATGTATCCATATAGGAGAAAACAGAGTGAAACCTAAACATGAAAACGTTTACTGCAAAGGAACGGTTTAAGCTAGAAGAACGAAATTTGGTGAGCCAAGTGGGATTGGTGTACTGATCATTACCTGCCAGTATCATCAAGATTGGGTGAAAAAATGTTTGCTGAGATTTCCGGAAACTAGTAGTTTTTTGGAAGCTTGGCAACCCCTTTCAATGAAAGGGATTCTCGTCAGTCTCTGCTTGGGGCTACTTCAATAGGTCACAAACCATAGCGATAGAACTTGGAACTACATTATTGTGCCAACTTTCAAAGAGCTAGCACAAACCGTGTTTTATTTAGAGTTCCAACTACATGTATACATATAGGAGAAAACAGAGTGAAACCTAAAAATGAGAATGGTTACTGCAAAGGAACGTTTTAACCTAGAAGAACGAAATTTGGTGAGCCAAGTGGGATTGGTGTACTGATCATTACCTGCCAGTATCATCAAGATTCGGTGAGAAAATGTTTGCTGAGATTTCCGGAAACTAGTAGTTTTTTGGAAGCTTGGCAACCCCTTTTAATTAAAGTGATTCTCGTCACTCTCCGCTTGGGGCAAATTCAATAGGACACAAACCGCGATAGAACTTGGAACTATATTATTGTGCCAAGTTTCAAAGAGCTAGCACAAACCGTGTTTGATTTAGAGTTCCAACTGCATGTATCCATATAGGAGAAAACAGAGTGAAACCTAAACATGAAAACGATTAATCCAAAGGAACGATTTAACCTAGAAGATGGAAATTTGGTGAGCCAAGTGGGATTGGTGCACTGATCATTACCTGCCAGTATCATCAAGATTCGGTGAAAAAATGTTTGCTGAGATTTCCCGGAAACTTGGAGTTTTTTGGAAGCTTGGCAACCCCTTTCAATGAAAGTCATTCTCCCTAGTCTCTGCTTGGGGCTACTTCAATAGGACACAAACCATAGCGATAGATCTTGGAACTACATTATTGTGCCAAGTTTCAAAGAGCTAGCACAAACCGTGTTTGATTTAGAGTTCCAACTACATGTGTCCATATAGGAGAAAACAGAGTGAAACCTAAATATGAAAACGGTTACTGCAATGGAACGGTTTAAGCTAGAAGAATGAAATTTGGTGAGCCAAGTGGGATTGGTGTACTGATCATTACCTGCCAGTATCATCAAGTATGGTGAAAAAATGTTTGCTGAGATTTCCGGAAACTCGTAGTTTTTTGGAAGCTTGGCAACCCCTTTCAATGAAAGGGATTCTCGTCAGTATCTGCTTGGGGTACTTCAAAAGGACACAAACCATAGCGATAGAACTTGGAACTACATTATTGTGCCAAGTTTCATAGAGCTACCACAAACCGTGCTTGATTTAGAGTTCCAACTGCATGTATCCATATAGGAGAAAAACAGAGTGAAACCTAAACATGAAAACGATTACGACAAAGGAACGATTTAACCTATAAGAACGAAATTTGGTGAACCAAGTGGGACTGGTGTTGTGATCATTATCTGCAAGTATCATCAACATTGGGTGAAAAAATGTTTGCTGAGATTTCCTGAAACTCGTAGTTTTCGAAAGGTTGGCAACCCCTTTCAATGAAAGTGATTCTCATCAGTCTCTGCTTGGGGCTACTTCAATAGGACACAAACCATAGCGATAGAACTTGGAACTACATTATTGTGCCAAGTTTCAAAGAGCTAGCACAAACCGTGTTTGATTTAGAGTTCCAACTACATATATCCATATAGGAGAAAACAGAGTGAATCCTAAACATGAAAAGGGTTACTGCAAAGAAACGGTTTAAGCTAGAAGAACGAAAATTTGGTGAGCCAAGTGGGATTGGTGTACTGATCATTACCTGCTGGTATCATCAAGATTGGTTGAAAAAAATGTTTGCTGAGATTTCCGGAAACTCGTAGTTTTTCGAAAGCTTGGCAACCCCTTTCAATGAAAGTGATTCTCGTCAGTCTCTGCTTGGGGCTACTTCAATAGGACACAAACCATAGCGATAGAACTTGGAACTACATTATTGTGCCAAGTTTCAAAGAGCTAGTACAAACCGTGTTTAATTTAGAGTTCCAACTACATGTATCCATATAGGAGAAAACAGAGTGAAACCTAAACATGAAAACGGTTACTGCAAAGGAACGGTTTAAGCTAGAAGAACGAAATTTGGTGAGCCAAGTGGGATTGGTGTACTGATCATTACCTGCCAGTATCATCAAGATTGGGTAAAAAAATGTTTGCTGAGATTTCAGGAAACTCGTAGTTTTTCGAAAGCTTGGCAACCCCTTTCAATGAAAGTGATTTTCGTCAGTCTCTGCTTGGGGCTGCTTCAATAGGACACAAACCATAGCGATAGAACTTGGAACTACATTATTGTGCCAAGTTTCAAAGAGCTAGCACAAACCGTGTTTGATTTAGAGTTCCAACTACATGTATCCATATAGGAGAAAACAGAGTGAAACCTAAAAATGAAAACGGTTACTGCAAAGGAATTGTTTAACCTAGAAGAACGAAATTTGGTGAGCCAAGTGGGATTGGTGTACTGATCATTACCTGCCAGTATCATCACGTTTGGGTGAAAAAATATTTGCTGAGATTTCCGGAAACTCGTAGTTTTTCGGAAGCTTGGCAACCCCTTTCAATGAAAGTGATTCTCGTCAGTCTCTGCTTGGGGCTACTTCAATAGGACACAAACCATAGCGATAGAACTTTTGAAGTACATTATTGTGCCAAGTTTCAAAGAGGTAGCACAAACCGTGTTTGATTTAGAGTTCCAACTACATGTATCCATATAGGAGAAAACAGAGTGAAACCTAAACATGAAAACGGTTACTGCAAAGAAACGGTTTAAGCTAGAAGAACGAAATTTGGTGAGCCAAGTGGGATTGGTGTACTGATCATTACCTGCTAGTATCATCAAGATTGGGTGAAAAATGTTTGCTGAGATTTCAGGAAACTCGTAGTTTTTTGGAAGCTTGGCAACCCCTTTCAATGAAAGGGATTCTCGTCAGTCTCTGCTTGGGGCTACTTCAATAGGACACAATCCATAGCGATAGAACCTTGAATTCCATTATTGTGCAAGTTTCAAAGAGCTAGCACAAACCGTGTTTGATTTAGAGTTCCAACTACATGTATCCATATAGGAGAAAACAGAGTGAAACCTAAACATGAAAACGGTTACTGCAAAGGAACGGTTTAACCTAAAAGAACGAAATTTGGAGACCCAAGTGGGATTGGTGTACTGATCATGACCTGCCAGTATCATGAAGATTGGGTGAAAAAAATGTTTGCTGAGATTTCCGGAAACTAGTAGTTTTTTGGAAGCTTGGCAACCCCTTTCAATGAGAGGGATTCTCGTCAGTCTCTGCTTGGGGCTACTTCAATAGGTCACAAACCATAGCGATAGAACTTGGTACTACATTATTGTGCCAATTTTCAAAGAGCTAGCACAAACCGTGTTTGATTTAGAGTTCCAACTACATGTATACATATAGGAGAAAAGAGAGTGAAACCTAAAAATGAAAATGGTTACTGCAAAGGAAATGTTTTAACCTAGAAGAACGAAATTTGGTGAGCCAAGTGGGATTGGTGTACTGATCATACCTGCCAGTATCATCAAGATTCGGTGAGAAAATGTTTGCTGAGATTTCCGGAAACTAGTAGTTTTTTGGAAGCTTGGCAACCCCTTTCAATGAAAGTGATTCTCGTCACTCTCCGCTTGGGGCAAATTCAATAGGACACAAACCATAGCGATGGAACTTGGAACTATATTATTGTGCCAAGTTTCAAAGAGCTAGCACAAACCGTGTTTGATTTAGAGTTCCAACTGCATGTATCCATATAGGAGAAAACAGAGTGAAACCTAAACATGAAACGATTAATCCAAAGGAACGATTTAACCTAGAAGATGGAAATTTGGTGAGCCAAGTGGGATTGGTGCACTGATCATTACCTGCCAGTATCATCAAGATTCGGTGAAAAAATGTTTGCTGAGATTTTCCGGAAACTTGGAGGTTTTTGGAAGCTTGGCAACCCCTTTCAATGAAAGTCATTCTCCCTAGTCTCTGCTTGGGGCTACTTCAATAGGACACAAACCATAGCGATAGATCTTGGAACTACATTATTGTGCCAAGTTTCAAAGAGCTAGCACAAACCGTGTTTGATTTAGAGTTCCAACTACATGTGTCCATATAGGAGAAAACAGAGTGAAACCTAAATATGAAAACGGTTACTGCAATGGAACGGTTTAAGCTAGAAGAATGAAATTTGGTGAGCCAAGTGGGATTGGTGTACTGATCATTACCTGCCAGTATCATCAAGTATGGTGAAAAAATGTTTGCTGAGATTTCCGGAAACTCGTAGTTTTTTGGAAGCTTGGCAACCCCTTTCAATGAAAGGGATTCTCGTCAGTATCTGCTTGGGGTACTTCAAAAGGACACAAAACCATAGCGATAGAACTTGGAACTACATTATTGTGCCAAGTTTCATAGAGCTAGCACAAACCGTGCTTGATTTAGAGTTCCAACTGCATGTATCCATATAGGAGAAAACAGAGTGAAACCTAAACATGAAAACGATTACGACAAAGGAACGATTTAACCTATAAGAACGAAATTTGGTGAACCAAGTGGGACTGGTGTTGTGATCATTATCTGCAAGTATCATCAACATTGGGTGAAAAAATGTTTGCTGAGATTTCCTGAAACTCGTAGTTTTTCGAAAGGTTGGCAACCCTTTCAATGAAAGTGATTCTCATCAGTCTCTGCTTGGGGCTACTTCAATAGGACACAAACCATAGCGATAGAACTTGGAACTACATTATTGTGCCAAGTTTCAAAGAGCTAGCACAAACCGTGTTTGATTTTAGAGTTCCAACTACATATATCCATATAGGAGAAAACAGAGTGAATCCTAAACATGAAAAGGGTTACTGCAAAGAAACGGTTTAAGCTAGAAGAACGAAATTTGGTGAGCCAAGTGGGATTGGTGTACTGATCATTACCTGCTGGTATCATCAAGATTGGTTGAAAAAATGTTTGCTGAGATTTCCGGAAACTCGTAGTTTTTTCGAAAGCTTGGCAACCCCTTTCAATGAAAGTGATTCTCGTCAGTCTCTGCTTGGGGCTACTTCAATAGGACACAAACCATAGCGATAGAACTTGGAACTACATTATTGTGCCAAGTTTCAAAGAGCTAGTACAAACCGTGTTTAATTTAGAGTTCCAACTACATGTATCCATATAGGAGAAAACAGAGTGAAACCTAAACATGAAACGGTTACTGCAAAGGAACGGTTTAAGCTAGAAGAACGAAATTGGTGAGCCAAGTGGGATTGGTGTACTGATCATTACCTGCCAGTATCATCAAGATTGGGTAAAAAAATGTTTGCTGAGATTTCAGGAAACTCGTAGTTTTTCGAAAGCTTGGCAACCCCTTTCATTGAAAGTGATTTTTCGTCAGTCTCTGCTTGGGGCTGCTTCAATAGGACACAAACCATAGCGATAGAACTTGGAACTACATTATTGTGCCAAGTTTCAAAGAGCTAGCACAAACCGTGTTTGATTTAGAGTTCCAACTACATGTATCCATATAGGAGAAAACAGAGTGAAACCTAAAAATGAAAACGGTTACTGCAAAGGAATTGTTTAACCTAGAAGAACGAAATTTGGTGAGCCAAGTGGGATTGGTGTACTGATCATTACCTGCCAGTATCATCACGTTTGGGTGAAAAAAATATTTGCTGAGATTTCCGGAAACTCGTAGTTTTTCGGAAGCTTGGCAACCCCTTTCAATGAAAGTGATTCTCGTCAGTCTCTGCTTGGGGCTACTTCAATAGGACACAAACCATAGCGATAGAACTTTGAAGTACATTATTGTGCCAAGTTTCAAAGAGGTAGCACAAACCGTGTTTGATTTAGAATTCCAACTACATGTATCCATATAGGAGAAAACAGAGTGAAACCTAAACATGAAAACGGTTACTGCAAAGAAACGGTTTAAGCTAGAAGAACGAAATTTGGTGAGCCAAGTGGGATTGGTGTACTGATCATTACCTGCTAGTATCATCAAGATTGGGTGAAAAATGTTTGCTGAGATTTCAGGAAACTCGTAGTTTTTTGGAAGCTTGGCAACCCCTTTCAATGAAAGGATTCTCGTCAGTCTCTGCTTGGGGCTACTTCAATAGGACACAAATCCATAGCGATAGAACTTTGAATTCCATTATTGTGCCAAGTTTCAAAGAGCTAGCGCAAACCGTGTTTGATTTAGAGTTCCAACTACATGTATACATATAGGAGAAAAGAGAGTGAAACCTAAAAATGAAAATGGTTACTGCAAAGGAACGTTTTAACCTAGAAGAACGAAATTTGGTGAGCCAAGTGGGATTGGTGTACTGATCATTACCTGCCAGTATCATCAAGATTCGGTGAGAAATGTTTGCTGAGATTTCCGGAAACTAGTAGTTTTTTGGAAGCTTGGCAACCCCTTTCAATGAAAGTGATTCTCGTCACTCTCCGCTTGGGGCAAATTCAATAGGGACACAAACCATAGCGATGGAACTTGGAACTACATTATTGTGCCAAGTTTCAAAGAGCTAGCACAAACCGTGTTTGATTTAGAGTTCCAAATGCATGTATCCATATAGAAGAAAACAGAGTGAAACCTAAACATGAAATCGATTACTACAAAGGAACGATTTAACGTATAAGAACGAAATTTGGTGAACCAAGTGGGACTGGTGTTGTGATCTTTATCTGCTAGTATCATCAAGATTGGGTGAAAAAATGTTTGCTGAGATTTCCGGAAACTCGTAGTTTTTCGAAAGCTTGGCAACCCCTTTCAATGAAAGTGATTCTCGTCAGTCTCTGCTTGGGGCTACTTCAATAGGACACAAAACCACAGCGATAGAACTTGGAACTACATTATTGTGCCAATTTTCAAAGAGCTAGCACAAACCGTGTTTGATTTAGAGTTCCAACTACATGTATCCATATAGGAGAAAACAGAGTGAAACCTAAAGATGAAAACGGTTACTGCAAAAGAACCGTTTAACCTAGAAGAACGTAATTTGGTGAGCCAAGTGGGACTGGTGTACTGATCATGACCTGACAGTATCATCAAGATTGGGTGAAAAATGTTTGCTGAGATTTCCGGAAACTCATAGTTTTTTTTGGAAGCTTGGCAACCCCTTTCAATGAAAGTGATTCTCGTCAGTCTCTGCTTGGGGCTACTTCAATAGGACACAACCATAGCGATAGATCTTGGAACTACATTATTGTGCCAAGTTTCAAAGAGCTAGCACAAACCGTGTTTGATTTAGAGTTCCAACTACATGTATCCATATAGGAGAAAACAGAGTGAAACCTAAACATGAAAACGGTTCCTGCAAAGGAACCGTTTAACCTAGAAGAACGAAATTTTCTGAGTCAAGTGGGATTGGTGTACTGATCATGACCTGCCAGTATCATCAAGATGGGGTGAAAAAATGTTTGCTGAGATTTCCGGAAACATGTAGTTTTTCGAAAGCTTGGCAACCCCTTTCAATGAAAGTGATTCTCGTCACTCACTGCTTGGGGTTACTTCAATAGGACACAAACCATAGCGATAGATCTTGGAACTACATTATTGTGCCAAGTTTCAAAGAGCTAGCACAAACCGTGTTTGATTTAGGGTTCCAACTACATGTATCCATATAGGAGAAAACAGAGTGAAACCTAAACCTGAAAATGGTTCCTGCAAAGGAACAGTTGAACCTAGAAGAACGAAATTTGGTGAGCCAAGTGGGATTGGTGTACTGATCATTACCTGCCAGTATCATCAAATTGGGTGAAAAAATATTTGCTGAGATTTCAGGAAACTCGTAGTTTTTTGGAAGCTTGGCAACCCCTTTCAATGAAAGTGATTCTCGTCAGTCTCTGCTTGGGGATACTTCAATAGGACACAAACTATAGAGATAGAACTTGGAACTACATTATTGTGCCAAGTTTCAAAGAGCTACCACAAACCGTGTTTGATTTAGAGTTCCAACTGCATGTATCCATATAGGAGAAAACAGAGTGAAACCTAAACATGAAAACGATTACTACAAAGGAACGATTTAACCTATAAGAAAGAAACTTGGTGAACCAAGTGGGACTGGCGTTGTGATCATTATCTGCAAGTATCATCAAGATTGGGTGAAAAAATGTTTCCTGAGATTTCCGGAAACTCGTAGGTTTTCGAAAGCTTGGCAACCCCTTTGAATGAAAGTGATTCTCGTCAGTCTCTGCTTGGGGCTACTTCAATAGGACACAAACCATAGCGATAGAACTTGGAACTACATTATTGTGCCAAGTTTCAAAGAGCTAGCACAAACCGTGTTTGATTTAGATTTCGAACTACATGTATCCATATAGGAGCAAACAGAGTGAAACCTAAATATGAAAACGATTACTGCAAAGGAACGATTTAACCTAGAAGAAGGAAATTTGGTGAGCCAAGTGGGACTGGTGTACTGATCATTATCTGCAAGTATCATGAAGATTGGGTGAAAAAATGTTTGCTGAGATTTCCGGAAACTCGTAGTTTTTCGAAAGCTGGGCAACCCCTTTCAATGAAAGTAATTCTCGTCAGTCTCTGCTTGGGGCTGCTTCAATAGCACACAAACCATAGCGATAGAACTTAGAACCACATTATTGTGCAAAGTTTCAAAGAGCTACCACAAACCGTGTTTGATTTAGAGTTCCAAATACATGTATCCATATAGGAGAAAACAGAGTGAAACCTAATTATGAAAACGGTTACTTCAAAGGAATGATTTAACCTAGAAGAACGAAATTTGGTGAGCCAAGTGGGATTGGTGTACTGATCATGACCTGCCAGTATCATCAAGATTGGGTGAAAAAATGTTTGCTGAGATTTCCGGAAACTCGTAGTTTTTCGAAAGCTTCGCAACCCCTTTCAATGAAAGTGATTCTCGTCAGTCTCTGCTTGGGCTACTTCAATAAGACACAAACCATAGCGATAGAACTTGGAACTACATTATTGTGCAAAGTTTCAAAGAGCTAGCACAAACCGTGTTGGATTTAGAGTTCCAACTACATGTATCCATATAGGAGAAAACAGAGTGAAACCTAAACATGAAAACGGTTACTGCAAAGAAACGGTTTAAGCTAGAAGAACGAAATTTGGTGAGCCAAGTGGGATTGGTGTACTGATCATGACCTGCCAGTATCATCAAGATTGGGTGAAAAAATATTTGCTGAGATTTCAGGAAACTCGTAGTTTTTTGGAATCTTGGCAACCTCTTTCAATGAAAGGGATTCTCGTCAGTCTCTGCTTGGGGCTACTTCAATAGGACACAAACCATAGCGATAGAACTTTGAAGTACATTATTGTGCCAAGTTTCAAAGAGCTAGCACAAACCTTGTTTGATTTAGAGTTCCCACTACATGTATCCATATAGGAGAAAACAGAGTGAAACCTAAACATGAAAACGGTTCTGCAAAGGAATCGTTTAAACTAGAAGAACGTAATTTGGTGAGCCAAGTGGGACTGGTGTACTGATCATGTCCTGACAATATCATGAAGATTGGGTGAAAAAATGTTTGCTGAGATTTCCGGAAACTCATAGTTTTTTTGGAAGCTTGGCAACCCCTTTCAATGAAAGTGATTCTCGTCAGTCTCTGCTTGGGGATACTTCAATAGGACACAAACCATAGCGACAGAACTTCGAACTACATTATTGTGCCAAGTTTCAAAGAGCTAGCACAACCGTGTTTGATTTAGAGTTCCAACTACATGTATCCATATAGGAGAAAACTGAGTGTAACCTAAACATGAAAAACAGTTACTGCAAAGGAACGCTTTAATGTAGAAGAACGAAATTTGGTGAGCCAAGTGGGACTGGTGTACTGATCATTACCTGCCAGTATCATCAAGATTGGGTGAAAAAATATTTGCTGAGATTTCAAGAAACTCGTAGTTTTTTGGAAGCTTGGCAACCCCTTTCAATGAAAGTGATTCTCGTCAGTCTCTGCTTGGTGCTACTTCAATAGGACACAAACCATAGCGATAGAACTTGGAACTACATTATTGTGCCAAGTTTCAAAGAGCTAGCACAAACCGTGTTTGATTTAGAGTTCCCAATACATGTATCCATATAGGAGAAAACAGAGTGAAACCTAAACATGAAAACGGTTCCTGCAAAGGAATCGTTTAACCTAGAAGAACGTAATTTGGTGAGCCAAGTGGGACTGGTGTACTGATCATGACCTGACAGTATCATCAAGATTGGGTGAAAAAATGTTTGCTGAGATTTCCGGAAACTCAAAGTTTTTTGGAAGCTTGGCAACCCCTTTTCAATGAAAGTGATTCTCGTCAGTCTCTGCTTGGGGATACTTCAATAAGACACAAACCATAGCGATAGAACTTGGAACTACATTATTGTGCCAAGTTACAAAGAGCTAGCACAAACCGTGTTTGATTTAGAGTTCCAACTACATGTATCCATATAGGAGAAAACAGAGTGAAACCTAAACATGAAAACGGTTACTGCAAAGAAACGGTTTAAGCTAGAAGAACGAATTTTGGTGAGCCAAGTGGGATTGGTGTACTGATCATGACCTGCCAGTATCATCAAGATTGGGTGAAAAAATATTTGCTGAGATTTCAGGAAACTCGTAGTTTTTTGGAAGCTTGGCAACCTCTTTCAATGAAAGGGATTCTCGTCAGTCTCTGCTTGGGGCTACTTCAATAGGACACAAACCATAGCCGATAGAACTTTGAAGTACATTATTGTGCCAAGTTTCAAAGAGCTAGCACAAACCGTGTTTGATTTAGAGTTCCCACTACATGTATCCATATAGGAGAAAACAGAGTGAAACCTAAACGTGAAAACGGTTCCTGCAAAGGAATCGTTTAACCTAGAAGAACGTAATTTGGTGAGCCAAGTGGGACTGGTGTACTGATCATGTCCTGACAATATCATGAAGATTGGGTGAAAAAATGTTTGCTGAGATTTCCGGAAACTCATAGTTTTTTGGAAGCTTGGCAACCCCTTTCAATGAAAGTGATTCTCGTCAGTCTCTGCTTGGGGATACATCAATAGGACACAAACCATAGCGACAGAACTTCGAACTACATTATTGTGCCAAGTTTCAAAGAGCTAGCACAAACCGTGTTTGATTTAGAGTTCCAACTACATGTATCCATATAGGAGAAAACTGAGTGTAACCTAAACATGAAAACTGTTACTGCAAAGGAACGCTTTAATGTAGAAGAACGAAATTTGGTGAGCCAAGTGGGACTGGTGTACTGATCATTACCTGCCAGTATCATCAAGATTGGGTGAAAAAATCTTTGCTGAGATTTCAAAAACTCGTAGTTTTTTGGAAGCTTGTCAACCCCTTTCAATGAAAGTGATTCTCGTCAGTCTCTGCTTGGGGCTACTTCAATAGGACACAAACCATAGCGATAGAACTTGGAACTACATTATTGTGCCAAGTTTCAATGAGCTAGCACAAACCGTGTTTGATTTAGAGTTCCAACTACATGTATCCATATAGGAGAAAACAGAGTGAAACCTAAACATGAAAACGGTTACTGCAAAGAAACGGTTTAAGCTAGAAGAACGAAATTTGGTGAGCCAAGTGGGATTGGTGTACTGATCATGACCTGCCAGTATCATCAAGATTGGGTGAAAAAATATTTGCTGAGATTTCAGGAAAACTCGTAGTTTTTTGGAATCTTGGCAACCTCTTTCAATGAAAGGGATTCTCGTCAGTCTCTGCTTGGGGATACTTCAATAGGAAACAAACTATAGAGATAGAACTTGGAACTACATTATTGTGCCAAGTTTCAAAGAGCTAGCACAAACCGTGTTTGATTTAGAGTTCCCACTACATGTATCCGTATAGGAGAAAACAGAGTGAAACCTAAACATGAAAACGGTTCCTGCAAAGGAATCGTTTAAACTAGAAGAACGTAATTGGTGAGCAAAGTGGGACTGGTGTACTGATCATTACCTGCCAGTATCATCAAGATTGGGTGAAAAAATATTTGCTGAGTTTTCAAGAAACTCGTAGTTTTTTGGAAGCTTGGCAACCCCTTTCAATGAAAGTGATTCTCGTCAGTCTCTGCTTGGGGCTACTTCAATAGGACACAAACCATAGCGATAGAACTTGGAACTACATTATTGTGCCAAGTTTCAAAGAGCTAGCACAAACCGTGTTTGATTTAGAGTTCCCACTACATGTATCCATATAGGAGAAAACAGAGTGAAACCTAAACATGAAAACGGTTACTGCAAAGGAATCGTTTAACCTAGAAGAACGTAATTTGGTGAGCCAAGTGGGACTGGTGTACTGATCATTACCTGACAGTATCATCAAGATTGGGTGAAAAAATGTTTGCTGAGATTTCAAGAAACTCGTAGTTTTTTGGAAGCTTGGCAACCCCTTTCAATGAAAGTGATTCTCGTCAGTCTCTGCTTGGGGCTACTTCAATAGGACACAAACCATAGCGATAGAACTTGGAACTACATTATTGTGCCAAGTTTCAAAGAGCTAGCACAAACCGTGTTTGATTTAGAGTTCCAACTACATGTATCCATATAGGAGAAAACAGAGTGAAACCTAAACATGAAAACGGTTACTGCAAAGAAACGGTTTAAGCTAGAAGAACGAAATTTGGTGAGCCAAGTGGGATTGGTGTACTGATCATGACCTGCCAGTATCATCAAGATTGGGTGAAAAAATATTTGCTGAGATTTCAAGAAACTCGTAGTTTTTTGGAAGCTTGGCAACCCCTTTCAATGAAAGTGATTCTCGTCAGTCTCTGCTTGGGGCTACTTCAATAGGACACAAACCATAGCGATAGAACCTGGAACTACATTATTGTGCCAAGTTTCAAAGAGCTAGCACAAACCGTGTTTTATTTAGAGTTCCAACTACATGTATCCATATAGGAGAAAACAGAGTGAAACCTAAATATAAAAACGATTACTGCAAAGGAACGATTTAACCTAGAAGAACGAAATTTGGTGAGCCAATTGGGACTGGTATTGTGATCATTATCTGCAAGCATCGTCAAGATTGGGTGAAAAAATGTTTGCTGAGATTTCCGGAAACTCGTAGTTTTTCGAAAGCTCAGCAACCCCTTTCAATGAAAGTGATTCTCGTCACTCTCTGCTTGGGGCTGCTTTAATAGGACAAAAACCATAGCGATAGAACTTGGAACCACATTATTGTGCAAAGTTTCAAAGAGCTACCACAAACCGTGTTTGATTTAGAGTTCCAAATACATGTATCCATATAGGAGAAAACAGAGTGAAACCTAAATATGAAAACGGTTACTGCAAAGGAATGATTTAACCTAGAAAACGAAATTTGGTGAGCCAAGTGGGATTGGTGTAATGATCATGACCTGCCAGTATCATCAAGATTGGGTGAAAAAATGTTTGCTGAGAATTCCGGAAACTCGTAGTTTTTCGAAAGCTTCGCAACCCCTTTCAATGAAAGTGATTCTCGTCAGTCTCTGCTTGGGGATACTTCAATAGGACACAAACCATAGCGATAGAACTTGGAACTACATTATTGTGCCAAGTTTCAAAGAGCTAGCACAAACCGTGTTTGATTTAGAGTTCCAACTACATGTATCCATATAGGAGAAAACAGAGTGAAACCTAAACATGAAAATGGTTCCTGCAAAGGAACGATTTAACCTAGAAGAACGAAATATGGTGAGCCAATTGGGACTGGTGTTGTGATCATTATCTGCAAGTATCATCAAGATTGGGTGAAAAAATGTTTGCTGAGATTTCCGGAAACTCGTAGTTTTTCGAAAGCTTGGCAACCCCTTTCAATGAAAGTGATTCTCGTCAGTCTCTGCTTGGGGCTACTTCAATAGGACACAAACCATAGCGATAGAACTTGGAACTACATTATTGTGCCAAGTTTCAAAGAGCTAGCACAAACCGTGTTTGATTTAGAGTTCCAACTACATGTATCCATATAGGAGAAAATGGAGTGAAGCCTTAACATGAAAACGGTTACTGCAAAGAAACGGTTTAAGCTAGAAGAACGAAATTTGGTAAGCCAAGTGGGATTGGTGTACTGATCATAACCTGCTACTATCATCAAGATTGGGTGAAAAAATATTTGCTGAGATTTCAGGAAACTCGTAGTTTTTTGGAATCTAGGCAACCCCTTTCAATGAAAGGGATTCTCGTCAGTCTCTGCTTGGGGCTACTTCAATAGGACACAAACCATAGTGATAGAACTTTGAAGTACATTATTGTGCCAAGTTTCAAAGAGCTAGCACAAACCGTGTTTGATTTAGAGTTCCCACTACATGTATCCATATAGGAGAAAACAGAGTGAAACCTAAACATGAAAACGGTTCCTGCAAAGGAATCGTTTAACCTAGAAGAACGTAATTTGGTGAGCCAAGTGGGACTGGTGTACTGATCATGACCTGACAGTATCATCAAGATTGGGTGAAAAAATGTTTGCTGAGATTTCCGGAAACTCAAAGTTTTTTGGAAGCTTGGCAACCCCTTTCAATGAAAGTGATTCTCGTCACTCTCCGCTTGGGGCAAATTCAATAGGACACAAACCATAGCGATAGAACTTGGAACTACATTATTGTGCCAAGTTTCAAAGAGCTAGCACAAACCGTGTTTGATTTAGAGTTCCAACTACATGTATCCATATAGGAGAAAACTGAGTGAAATCTAAACATGAAAACTGTTACTGCAAAGGAACGCTTTAATGTAGAAGAACGAAATTTGGTGAGCCAAGTGGGACTGGTGTAGTGATCATTACCTGCCAGTATCATCAAGATTTGGTGAAAAAATGTTTGCTGAGATTTCAAAAAACTCGTAGTTTTTTGGAAGTTTGGCAACCCCTTTCAATGAAAGTGATTCTCGTCAGTCTCTGCTTGGGGCTACTTCAATAGGACACAAACCATAGCGATAGAACTTGGAACTACATTATTGTGCCAAGATTCAAAGAGCTAGCACAAACCGTGTTTGATTTAGAGTTCCAACTACATGTATCCATATAGGAGAAAACAGAGTGAAACCTAAATATGAAAACGATTACTGCAAAGGAACGGTTTAACAAAGAAGAACGTAATTTGGTTAGCCAAGTGGGACTGGTGTCGTGATCATTATCTGCAAGTATCATGAAGATTGGGTGAAAAAATGTTTGCTGAGATTTCCGGAAACTCGTAGTTTTTCGAAAGCTTGGCAACCCCTTTCAATGCAAGTGATTCTTGTCAGTCTCTGCTTGGGGCTACTTCAATAGGACACAAACCATAGCGATAGAACTTGGAACTACATTATTGCGCCAAGTTTCAAAGGGCTAGCACAAACCGTGTTTGATTTAGAGTTCCAAATACATGTATCCATATAGGAGAAAACAAAATGAAACCTAAATATCAACACGGTTACTGCAAAGGAACGGTTTAAGCTAGAAGAACGAAATTTGTAGAACCAAGTGGGATTGGTGTACTGATCATTACCTGCCAGGATCATCAAGTATGGTGAAAAAATGTTTGCTGAGATTTCAGGAAACTCGTAGTTTTTTGGAAGCTTGGCAACCCCTTTAAATGAAAGTGATTCTCGTCACTCTCCGCTTGGGGCAACTTCAATAGGACACAAACCATAGCGATAGAACTTGGAACTACATTATTGTGCCAAGTTTCAAAGAGCTAGCACAAACCGTGTTTGATTTAGAGTTCCACTACATGTATCCATATAGGAGAAAACAGAGTGAAACCTAAACATGAAAATGGTTCCTGCAAAGGAACGATTTAACCTAGAAGAACGAAATTTGGTGAGCCAACTGGGATTGGTGTACTGATCATTACCTGCCAGAATCATCAAGATTGGGTGAAAAAATGTTTGCTGAGATTTCCGGAAACTCGTAGTTTTTTGGAAGCTTGGCAACCCCTTTCAATGAAAGTGATTCTCGTCAGTCTCTGCTTGGGGATACTTTAATAGGACACAAACCATAGCGATAGAACATGGTACTACATTATTGTGCCAAGTTTCAAAGAGCTAGCACAAACCGTGTTTGATTTAGAGTTCCAACTACATGTATCCATATAGGAGAAAACAGAGTGAAACCTAAACATGTAAACGATTACTGCAAAGGAACCGTTCAACCTAGAAGAACGAAATTTGGTGAGCCAAGTGGGATTAGTGTACTGATCATTATCTGCCAGTATCGTCAAGATTGGGTGAAAAAATGTTTGCTGAAATTTCCGGAAAATCGTAGTTTTTCGGAAGCTTGGCAACCCCTTTCAATGAAAGTGATTCTCGTCAGTCTATGCTGGGGTACTTCAATAGGACACAAACCATAGCGATAGATCTTGGAACTACATTATTGTGCCAAGTTTCAAAGAGCTAGCTCAAACCGTGTTTGATTTAGAGTTCCAAATACATGTATCCATATAGGGGAAAACAGAGTGAAAACTAAATATGAAAACGATTACTGCAAAGGAACAATTTAACCTAGAAGAATGAAATTTGGTGAGCCAAGTGGGACTGGTGTACTCATCATTATCTGCAAGTATCATGAAGAGTGGGTGAAAAAATGGTTGCTGAGATTTCCGGAAACTCATAGTTTTTCGAGAGCTGTGCAACCCATTTCAATGAAGGTGATTTTCGTCAGTCTCTGCTTGGGGTACTTCAATAGGACACAAACCATAGCGATAGAAATTGGAACTACATTATTGTGCCAAGTTTCAAAGAGCTAGCACAAACCGTGTTTGATTTAGAGTTCCACATACATGTATCCATATAGGAGAAAACAGAGTGAAACCTAAATATGAAAACAGTTACTGCAAAGGAACGATTTAACCTAGAAGAACGAAATTTGGTGAGCCCAGTGGGATTGGTGTACTGATCATTACCTGCCAGTATCATCAAGATTGGGTGAAAAAATGTTTGCTGAGAATTCCGGAAACTCGTAGTTTTTTGGAAGCTTCACAACCCCTTTCAATGAAAGGGATTCTCGTCAGTCTCTGCTTGGGGCTACTTCAATAGGACACAAACCGTAGCGATAGAACTTTGAAGTACATTATTGTGCCAAGTTTCAAAGAGCTAGCACAAACCGTGTTTGATTTAGAGTTCCAACTACATGTATCCATATAGGAGAAAACAGAGTGAAACCTAAAGATGAAAACGGTTACTGCAAAAGAACCGTTTAACCTAGAAGAACGAAATTTGGTGAGCCAAGTGGGATTGCTGTGCTGATCATTACCTGCCAGTATCATCAAGATTGGGTGAAAAAATGTTTGTTGACATGTCTGGAAACTCGTAGTTTTTTGGAAGCTTTGCAATACCTTTCAATGAAAGTGATTCTTGTCAGTCTCTGCTTGGGGCTACTTCAATAGGACACAAACCATAGCGATAGAACTTGGAACTACATTATTGCGCCAAGTTTCAAAGAGCTAGCACAAACCGTGTTTGATTTAGAGTTCCAACTACATGTATCCATATAGGAGAAAACAGAATGAAACTTAAATATGAACACGGTTACTGCAAAGGAACGGTTTAAGCTAGAAGAACGAAATTTGTAGAACCAAGTGGGATTGGTGTACT
This sequence comes from Urocitellus parryii, assembly GCF_045843805.1. NCBI lineage: Eukaryota > Metazoa > Chordata > Mammalia > Rodentia > Sciuridae > Urocitellus > Urocitellus parryii. The sequence continues at coordinate 52,881 of NW_027552417.1, read as the reverse complement.
GATCATTACCTGCCAGGATCATCAAGTATGGTGAAAAAATGTTTGCTGAGATTTCAGGAAACTCGTAGTTTTTTGGAAGCTTGGCAACACCTTTCAATGAAAGGGATTCTTGTCAGTCTCTGCTTGGGGCTACTTCAATAGGACACAAACCATAGCGATAGAACTTTGAAGTACATTATTGTGCCAAGTTTCAAAGAGCTAGCACAAACCGTGTTTGATTTAGAGTTCCAACTACATGTATCCATATAGGAGAAAACACAGTGAAACCTAAACATGAAAACGGTTCCTGCAAAGGAACCGTTTAACCAGAAGAACGAAATATGGTGAGCCTAGTGGGATTAGTGTACTGATCATTATCTGCCAGTATCATCAAGATTGGGTGAAAAAATGTTTCCTGAAATTTCCGGAAATTCGTAGTTTTTTGGAAGCTTGGCAACCCCTTTCAATGAAAGTGATTCTCGTCAGTCTCTGCTTGGGGTACTTCAATAGGACACAAACCATAGCGATAGAACTTGGAACTACATTATTGTGACAAGTTTCAAAGAGCTAGCACAAACCGTGTTTGATTTAGAGTTCCACTACATGTATCCATATAGGAGAAAAGAGAGTGAAATCTAAACATGAAAATGGTTCCTGCAAAGGAACGATTTAACCTAGAAGAACGAAATTCGGTGAGCCAACTGGGATTGGTGTACTGATCATTACCTGCCAGTATCATCAAGATTGGGTGAAAAAATGTTTGCTGAGATTTCCGGAAACTCGTAGTTTTTTGGAAGCTTGGCAACCCCTTTCAATGAAAGTGATTCTCGTCAGTCTCTGCTTGGGGCTACTTAAATAGGACACAAACCATAGTGATAGAACTTGGAACTACATTATTGTACCAAGTTTCAAAGAGCTAGCACAAACCGTGTTTGATTTAGAGTTCCACTACATGTATCCATATAGGAGAAAACAGAGTGAAACCTAAATATGAAAACGATTACTGCAAAGGAACGATTTAACCTAGAAGAAGGAAATTTGGTGAGCCAAGTGGACTGGTGTACTGATCATTATCTGCAAGTATCATGAAGATTGGGTGAAAAATGTTTGCTGAGTTTTCCGGAAACTCGTAGTTTTTCGAAAGCTGGGCATCCCATTTCAATGAAAGTGATTTTCGTCAGTCTCTGCTTGGGGTACTTCAATAGGACACAAACCTTAGCGATAGAACTTGGAACTACATTATTGTGCCAAGTTTCAAAGAGCTAGCACAAACCCTGTTTGATTTAGAGTTCCAACTACATGTATCCATATAGGAGAAAACAGAGTGAAACCTAAACATGAAAACGGTTACTGCAAAGGAACGGTTTAAGCTAGAAGAACGAAATTTGGTGAGCCAAGTGGGATTGGTGTACTGATCATTACCTGCCAGTATCATCAAGATTGGGTGAAAAAATGTTTCCTGAGATTTCAGGAAACTCGTAAGATTTTTGGAAGCTTGGCAACCCCTTTCAATGAAAGTGATTCTCGTCAGTCTCTGCTTGGGGTAACTTCAATAGGACACAAACCATAGCGATAGATCTTGGAACTACATTATTGAGCCAAGTTTCAAAGATCTAGCACAAACCGTGTTTGATTTAGAGTTCCAACTACATGTATCCATATAGGAGAAAACAGAGTGAAACCTAAATATGAAAACGATTACTGCAAAGAAACGACTTAACCTAGAAGAAGGAAATTTGGTTAGCAAAGTGGGACTGGTGTACTGATCATTATCTGCAAGTATCATAAATATTGCGTGAAAAAAATGTTTGCTGAGATTTCCGGAAACTCGTAGTTTTTCGAAAGCTGGGCAACCCATTTCAATGAAAGTGATTCTCGTCAGTCTCTGCTTGGGGCTGCTTCAATGGGACACAAACCATAGCGATAGAACTTCGAACTACATTATTGTGCAACGTTTCAAAGAGCTAGCACAAACCGTGTTTGATTTAGAGTTCCAAATACATGTATCCATATAGGAGAAAACAGAGTGAAACCTAAATATGAAAACGGTTACTGCAAAGAAACGATTTAACCTAGAAGAACGAAATTTGGTGAGCCAAGTGTGATTGGTGTACTGATCATGACCTGCCAGTATCATCAAAGATTGGGTGAAAAAATGTTTTGCTGAGAATTCCGGAAACTCGTAGTTTTCGAAAGCTTCGCAACCCCTTTCAATGAAAGTGATTCTCGTCAGTCTCTCCTTGGGGCTACTTCAATAGGACACAAACCATAGCGATAAAACTTGGAACTACATTATTGTGCCAAGTTTCAAAGAGCTAGCACAAACGCTGTTTGATTTAGAGTTCCAAATACATGTATCCATATAGGAGAAAACAGAGTGAAACCTAAACATGAAAACGGTTACTGCAAAGGAACGGTTTAAGCTAGAAGAACGAAATTTGGTGAGCCAAGTGGGATTGGTGTACTGATCATTACCAGCCAGTATAATCAAGATTGGGTGAAAAAAATATTTCCTGAGATTTCAGGAAACTCGTAGTTTTTCGGAAGCTTGGCAACCCCTTTCAATGAAAGGGATTCTCGTCAGTCTCTGCTTGGGGCTACTTCAATAGGACACAAACCATAGCGATAGAACTTGGAAATATATTATTGTGCCAAGTTTCAAAGAGCTAGCACAAACCGTGTTTGATTTAGAGTTCCAACTACATGTATCCATATAGGAGAAAACAGAGTGAAACCTAAACATGAAAATGGTTCCTGCAAAGGAATCGTTTAACCTAGAAGAACGTAATTTGGTGAGCCAAGTAGGACTGGTGTACTTATCATGACCTGACAGTATCATCAAGATTGGGTGAAAAAATGTTTGCTGAGATTTCCGGAAAACTCGTAGTTTTTTGGAAGCTTGGCAACCCCTGTCAATGAAAGGGATTCTCGTCAACCTCTGCTTGGGGCTACTTCAATAGGACACAAACCATAGCGATAAAACTTGGAACTACATTATTGTGCCAAGTTTCAAAGAGCTATCACAAATCGTGTTTGATTTAGAGTTCCAAATACATATATCCATATAGGAGAAAACTGAGTGAAACCTAAACATGAAAACGGTTACTGCAAAGGAACAGTTTAACCTAGAAGAACGCAATTTGGTGAGCCAAGTGGGATTGGTGTACTGATCCTTACCTGCCAGTATCATCAAGATTGGGTTGAAAAAATGTTTGCTGAGATTTCCGGAAAATCGTAGTTTTTTTGAAGCTTGGCAACCCTTTCATTGAAAGTGATTCTCGTCAGTCTCTGCTTGGGGATACTTCAATAGGACACAAACCATAGCGATAGATCTTGGAACTACATTATTGTGCCAAGTTTCAAAGAGCTAGCACAAACCGTGTTTGATTTAGAGTTCCAACTACATGTATCCATATAGGAGAAAACAGAGTGAAACCTAAACATGAAAACGGTTCCTGCAAAGGAACCGTTTAACCTAGAAGAACGAAATTTGGTGAGCCAAGTGGGATTAGTGTACTGATCAATATCTGCCAGTATCATCAAGATTGGGTCAAAAAATGTTTGCTGAAATTCCTGAAAATCGTAGTTTTTTGGAAGCTTGGCAACCCCTTTCACTTTAAGTGATTCTCGTCAGTCTCTGCTTGGGGTACTTCAATAGGACACAAACCATGGCGATAGATCTTGGAACTACATTATTGTGCCAAGTTTCAAAGAGCTAGCACAAACCGTGTTTGATTTAGAGTTCCAACTACATGTATCCATATAGGAGAAAACAGAGTGAAACCTAAATATGAAAACGATCACTGCAAGGAACGATTTAACCTAGAAGAAGGAAATTTGGTTAGCAAAGTGGGATTGGTGTACTGATCATTACCTTCCAGTATCATCAAGATTGGGTGAAAAAATGTTTGCTGAGATTTCCGGAAACTCGTAGATTTTCAAAACCTTGGCAACCCCTTTCAATGAAAGTGATTCTCGTCACTCTCCCCTGGGGCAATTTCAATAGGACACAAACCATCGCGATAGAACTTGGAACTACATTATTGTGCCAAGTTTCAAAGAGCTAGCACAAACCGTGTTTGATTTAGAGTTCCAACTACATGTATCCATATAGGAGAAAACAGAGTGAAACCTAAACATGAAAACGGTTACTGCAAAGGAATGGTTTAAGCTAGAAGAACGAAATTTGGTGAGCCAAGTGGGATTGGTGTACTGATCTTTACCTGCCAGTATCATCAAGATTGGGTGAAAAAATGTTTGCTGAGATTTCCGGAAACTCGTAGTTTTTCGAAAGCTTGGCAACCCCTTTCAATGAAAGTGATTCTCGTCAGTCTCTGCTTGGGGTTACTTCAATAGGACACAAACCATAGCGATAGAACTTGGAACTATATTATTGTGCCAAGTTTCAAAGAGCTAGCACAAACCGTGTTTGATTTAGAGTTCCAACTACATGTATCCATATAGGAGAAAACAGAGTGAAACCTAAACATGAAAACGGTTACTGCAAAGGAACGATTTAACCGAGAAGAACGAAAATAGGTGAGCCAAGTGGGATTGGTGTACTGATCATTACCTGACAGTATCATCAAGATTGGGTGAAAATATGTTTGCTGAGATTTCAGGAAACTCGTAGTTTTTTGGAAGCTTGGCAACCCCTTTCAATGAAAGTGATTCTCGTCAGTCTCTGCTTTTGGCTACTTCAATAGGACACAAACCATAGCGATAGAATTTGGAACTACATTATTGTGCCAAGTTTCAAAGAGCTAGCACAAACCGTGTTTGGTTTAGAGTTCCAACTACATGTATCCATATAGGAGAAAACAGAGTGAAACCTAAACATGAAAACGGTTACTGCAAAGGAACGGTTTAAGCTAGAAGAACGAAATTTGGTGAGCCAAGTGGGATTGGTGTACTGATCTTTACCTGCCAGTATCATCAAGATTGGGTGAAAAAATGTTGCTGAGATTTCCGGAAACTCGTAGATTTTCAAAAGCTTGGCAACCCCTTTCAATGAAAGTGATTCTCGTCAGTCTCTGCTTGGAGATACTTCAATAGGACACAAACCATAGCGATAGAACTTGGAACTACATCATTGTGCCAAGTTTCAAAGAGCTACTACAAACCGTGTTTGATTTAGAGTTCCAACTACATGTATCCATATAGGAGAAAACAGAGTGAAACCTAAAAATGAAAACGGTTACTGCAAAGGAACGGTTTAAACTAGAAGAACAAAATTTGGTGAGCCAAGTGGGATTGGTGTACTGATCATTACCTGCCAGTATCATCAAGATTGGGTGAAAAATGTTTGCTGAGATTTCAGGAAACTCGTAGTTTTTTGGAAGCTTGGCAACCCCTTTCAATGAAAGTGATTCTCGTCAGTCTCTGCTTGGGGCTACTTCAATAGGACACAAACCAAAGCGATAGAACTTGGAACTACATTATTGTGCCAAGTTTCAAAGAGCTAGCACAAACCGTGTTTGATTTAGAGTTCCAACTACATGTATCCATATAGGAGAAAACAGAGTGAAACCTAAAAATGAAAACGGTTACTGCAAAGGCACGGTTTAACCTAGAAGAACGAAATTTGGTGAGCCAAGTGGGATTGGAGTACTGATCATTACCTGCCAGTATCATCAAGATTGGGTGAAAAAATGTTTGCTGAGATTTCCGGAAACTCGTAGTTTTTTGGAAGCTTGGCAACCCCTTTCAATGAAAGTGATTCTCGTCAGTCTCTGCTTGGGGCTACTTCAATAGGACACAAACCATAGCGATAGAACTTGGAACTACATTATTGTGCCAAGTTTCAAAGAGCTAGCACAAACCGTGTTTGATTTAGAGTTCCAACTACATGTATCCATATAGGAGAAAACAGAGTGAAACTAAACATGAAAACGGTTACTGCAAAGGAACGATTTAACCGAGAAGAACGAAAATAGGTGAGCCAAGTGGGATTGGTGTACTGATCATTACCTGACAGTATCATCAAGATTGGGTGAAAAAAAGTTTGCTGAGATTTCAGGAAACCTCGTAGTTTTTTGGAAGCTTGGCAACCCCTTTCAATAAAAGGGATTCTCGTCACTCTCCGCTTGGGGCAACTTCAATAGGACACTAACCATATCGATAGAACTTGTAACTACATCATTGTGCCAAGTTTCAAAGAGCTAGCACAAACCGTGTTTGATTTTAGAGTTCCAACTACATGTATCATATAGGAGAAAATAGAGTGAAACCTAAACATGAAAACGGTTACTGCAAAGGAATGGTTTAACATAGAAGAACGAAATTTAGTGAGCCAAGTGAGATTGGTGTACTGATCATTACCTGCCAGTATCATCAAGATTGGGTGAAAAAATGTTTGCTGAGAATTCCGGAAACTCGTAGTTTTTCAAAAACTTGGCAACCCCTTTCAATGAAAGTGATTCTCGTCAGTCTCTGCTTGGGGCTACTTCAATAGGACACAAACCATAGCGATAGAACTTGGAACTACATTATTGTGCCAAGTTTCAAAGAGCTAGCACAAACCGTGTTTTATTTAGTGTTCCAACTACATGTATCCATATAGGAGAAAACAGAGTGAAACCTAAAAAATGAAAACGGTTACTGCAAAGGAATGTTGTAACCTAGAAGAACAAAATTTGGTGAGCCAAGTGGGATTGGTGTACTGATCATCACCTGCCAGTGTCATCAAGATTCGGTTGAAAAAGTTTTGCTGATATTTCCGGAAACTCGTAGTTTTTTGGAAGCTTGGCAACCTTTTTCAATGAATGTGATTCTCGTCAGTCTCTGCTTGGGGGGACTTCAATAGGACACAAACCATAGCGATAGAACTTGGAACTACATTATTGTGCCAAGTTTCAAACAGCTAGCATAAACCGTGTTTGATTTAGAGTTCCAAATACATGTATCCATATAGGAAAAGGAGAGTGAAACCTAAACATGAAAAACGGTTACTGCAAAGGAACGGTTTAACCTAGAAGAACGAAATTTGGTGAGCCAAGTGGGATTGGTGTACTGATCATTACCTGCCAGTATCATCAAGATGGGTGAAAAAATGTTTGCTGAGATTTCAGGAAACTCGTAGTTTTTTGGAAGCTTGGCCACCCCTTTCAATGAAAGTGGTTCTCGTCAGTCTCGGCTTGGGGCTACTTCAATAGGACACGAACCATAGCGATAGAACTTGGAACTACATTATTGTGCCAAGTTTCAAAGAGCTAGCACAAACCGTGTTTGATTTAGAGTTCAAACTACATGTATCCATATAGGAGAAAACCGAGTGAAACCTAAACATGAAAACGGTTACTGCAAAGGAACGGTTTAAGCTAGAAGAACGAAATTTGGTGAGCCAAGTGGGATTGGTGTACTGATCATTACCTGCCAGTATCATCAAGATTGGGTGAAAAAATGTTTGCTGAGATTTTCGGAAACTCGTAGTTTTTTGGAAGCTTGGCAACCCCTTTCAATGAAAGGGATACTCGTCAGTCTCTGCTTGGGGCTACTTCAATCGGACACAAACCATAGCGATAGAACTTGGAACTACATTATTGTGCCAAGTTTCAAAGAGCTAGCACAAACCGTGTTTGATTTAGAGTTCCAACTACATGTATCCATATAGGAGAAAACCGAGTGAAACCTAAACATGAAAACGGTTACTGCAAAGGAACGGTTTAAGCTAGAAGAACGAAATTTGGTGATCCAACTGGGATTGGTGTACTGATCATTACCTGCCAGTATCATCAAGATTGGGTGAAAAAATGTTTGCTGAGATTTTCGGAAACTCGTAGTTTTTTGGAAGCTTGGCAACCCCTTTCAATGAAAGGGATACTCGTCAGTCTCTGCTTGGGGCTACTTCAAAAGGAGACAAACCATAGCGATAGAACTTGGAACTACATTATTGTGCCAAATTTCAAAGAGCTAGCACAAACCGTGTTTGATTTAGAGTTCCAACGGCATGTATCCATATCGGAGAAAACAGAGTGAAACCTAAACATGAAAACGGTTCCTGCATAGGAACGGTTTAAGCTAGAAGAACGAAATTTGGTGAGCCAAGTGGGATTGGTGTACTGATCATTACCTGCCAGTATCATTAAGATTGGGTGAAAAAATGTTTGCTGAGATTTCGGAAACTCGTAGTTTTTCGAAAAGCTGGGCAACCCCTTTCAATGAAAGTGATTTTCGTCAGTCTCTGCTTGGGGCTGCTTCAATAGGACACAAACCATAGCGATAGAACTTGGAACTACATTATTGTGCCAAGTTTCAAAGAGCTAGCAAAAACCGTGTTTGATTTAGAGTTCCAACTACATGTATCCATAGAGGAGAAAACAGAGTGAAACCTAAACATGAAAACGGTTATTGCAAAGGAACAGTTTAACCTAGAAGAACGAAATTTGGTGAGCCAAGTGGGATTGGTGTACTGATCGTTACCTGCTAGTATCATCAAGATTGGGTGAAAAAATGTTTGCTGAGATTTCCGGAAACTCGTAGTTTTTGGAAGCTTGGCAACCGCTTTCAATGAAAGTGATTTTCGTCAGTCTCTGCTTAGGGCTACTTCAATCGGACACAAACCATAGCGATAGAACTTGGAACTACATTATTGTGCCAAGTTTCAAAGAGCTAGCACAAACCGTGTTTGATTTAGAGTTCAAACTACATGTATCCATATAGGAGAAAACCGAGTGAAACCTAAACATGAAAACGGTTACTGCAAAGGAACGGTTTAAGCTAGAAGAATGAAATTTGGTGAGCCAAGTGGGATTGGTGTACTGATCATTACCTGCCAGTATCATCAAGATTGGGTGAAAAAATGTTTGCTGAGATTTTCGGAAACTCGTAGTTTTTTGGAAGCTTGGCAACCCCTTTCAATGAAAGGGATACTCGTCAGTCTCTGCTTGGGGCTACTTCAATCGGACACAAACCATAGCGATAGAACTTGGAACTACATTATTGTGCCAAGTTTCAAAGAGCTAGCACAAACCGTGTTTGATTTAGAGTTCCAACTACATGTATCCATATAGGAGAAAACCGAGTGAAACCTAAACATGAAAACGGTTACTGCAAAGGAACGGTTTAAGCTAGAAGAACGAAATTTGCTGAGCCAAGTGGGATTGGTGTACTGATCATTACCTGCCCTGATCATTACCTGCCAGTATCATCAAGATTGGGTGAAAAAATGTTTGCTGAGATTTTCGGAAACTCGTAGTTTTTTGGAAGCTTGGCAACCCCTTTCAATGAAAGGGATACTCGTCAGTCTCTGCTTGGGGCTACTTCAAAAGGAGACAAACCATAGCGATAGAACTTGGAACTACATTATTGTGCCAAATTTCAAAGAGCTAGCACAAACCGTGTTTGATTTAGAGTTCCAAATACATGTATCCATATAGGAGAAAACAGAGTGAAACCTAAACATGAAAACGGTTACTGCAAAGGAACGTTTTAACCTAGAAGAACGAAGTTTGGTGAGCCAAGTGGGATTGGTGTACTGATCATTACCTGCCAGTATCATCAAGATTGGGTGAAAAAATGTTTGCTGAGATTTCCCGAAACTCGTAGTTTTTTGGACGCTTGGCAACCCCTTTCAATGAAAGGGATTCTCGTCAGTCTCTGCTTGGGGCTACTTCCATAGGACACAAACCATAGTGATAGAACGTGGAACTACATTATTGTGCCAAGTTTCAAAGAGCTAGCACAAACCGTGTTTGATTTAGAGTTCCAACAACATGTGCCCATATAGGAGAAAAAGGAGTGAAACCTAAACAAGAAAACGGTTCCTGCAAAGGAATGGTTTAAGCTAGAAGAACGAAATTTGGTGAGCCAAGTGGGATTCGTGTACTGATCATTACCTGCCAGTGTCATAAAGATTGGGTGAAAAAATATTTGCTGAGATTTCAGGAAACTAGTAGTTTTTAGGAAGCTTGGCAACCCCCTTCAATGAAAGTGATTCTCGTCAGTCTCTGCTTGGGGCTACTTCAATAGGACACAAACCATAGCGATAAAACTTGGAACAACATTATTGTGCCAAGTTTCAAAGAGCTAGCACAAACCGTGTTTGATTTAGAGTTCCAAATACATGTATCCATATAGGAGAAAACAGAGTGAAACCTAAACATGAAAACGGTTCCTGCAAAGGAACAGTTTAACATAGAAGAACGAAATTTGGTGAGCCAAGTGGGATTGGTGTGCTGATCATTACCTGCCAGTATCATCATGATTGGGTGAAAAAATGTTTGCTGAGATTTCCGGAAACTCGTAGTTTTTTCCAAGCTTGGCAACCCCTTTCAATGAAAGTGATCTCGTCACTCTCCGCTTGGGGCAACGTCAATAGGACACAAACCATAGCGATAGAACTTGGAACTACATTATTGTGCCAAGTTTCAAAGAGGTAGCACAAACCGTGTTTGATTTAGAGTTCCAACTACATGTGCCCATATAGGAGAAAAAGGAGTGAAACCTAAATATGAAAACGGTTACTGCAAAGGAACGGTTTAAGCTAGAAGAACGAAATTTGGTGAGCCAAGTGGGACTGGTTTTGTGATCATTATCTGCCAGTATCATCAAGATTGGGTGAAAAAATGTTTGCTGAGATTTCGGAAACTCGTAGTTTTTTGGAAGCTTGGCAACCCCTTTCAATGAAAGTGATTCTCGTCAGTCTCTGCTTGGGGATACTTCAATAGGACACAAACCATAGCGATAGAACTTGGAACTACATTATTGTGCCAAGTTTCAAAGAGCTAGCACAAACCGTGTTTGATTTAGAGTTCCAACTACATGTATCTATGTAGGAGAAAACAGAGTGAAACCTAAATATAAAACGATTACTGCAAAGGAACGATTAACCTAGAAGAACGAAATTTGGTGAGCCAAGTGGGACTGGTGTACTGATCATTATCTGCAAGTATCATCAAGATTGGGTGAAAAAATGTTTGCTGAGATTTCCGGAATCTCGTAGTTTTTCGAAAGCTGGGCAATCACTTTCAATGAAAGTGATTTTCATCAGTCTCTGCTTGGGCCTGCTTCAATAGGACACAATCCATAGCGATAGAACTTGGAACTACATTATTGTGCCAAGTTTCAAAGAGCTAGTACAAACCGTGTTTGATTTAGAGTTCCAACTACATGTATCTATGTAGGAGAAAACAGAGTGAAACCTAAATATAAAAACGATTACTGCAAAGGAACGATTTAACCTAGAAGAACGAAATTTGGTGAGCCAAGTGGGACTGGTGTACTGATCATTACCTGCCAGTATCATCAAGATTGGGTAAAAAAATGTTTGCTGAGATTTCAGGAAACTCTTAGTTTTTTGGAAGCTTGGCAACCCCTTTCAATGAAAGGGATTCTCGTCAGTCTCTGCTTGGGGCTACTTCAATAGGACACAAACCATAGCGATAGAACTTGAAACTACATTAATGTGCCAAGTTTTAAAGAGCTAGCACAAACCGTGTTTGATTTAGAGTTCCAACTACATGTGCCCATATAGGAGAAAAAGGAGTGAAACCTAAACATGAAAACGGTTCCTGCAAAGGAATGGTTTAAGCTAGAAGAACGAAATTTGGTGAGCCAAGTGGGATTGGTGTACTGATCATTACCTGCCAGTATCATCAAGATTGGGTGAAAAAATGTTTGCTGAGATTTCAGGAAAATCGTAGTTTTTTGGAAGCTTGGCAACCCCTTTCAATGAAAGTGATTTTCGTCAGTCTCTGCTTGGGGCTACTTCAATAGGACACAAACCATAGCGATAAAACTTGGAACTACATTATTGTGCCAAGTTTCAAAGAGCTAGCACAAACCGTGTTTGATTTAGAGTTCCAAATACATGTATCCATATTTGAGAAAACAGAGTGAAACCTAAACATGAAAACGGTTCCTGCAAAGGAACCGTTTAACCTAGAAGAACGAAATTTGGTGAGCCAAGTGGGACTGGTGTTGTGATCATTATCTGCAAGTATTATCAAGATTGAGTGAAAAAAATGTTTGCTGAGATTTCCGGAAACTCGTAGTTTTTCGAAAGCTTGGCAACCCCTTTCAATGAAAGTGATTCTCGTCAGTCTCTGCTTGGGGCTACTTCAATAGGACACAAACCATAGCGATAGAACTTGGAACTACATTATTGTGCCAAGTTTCATAGAGCTAGCACAAACTGTGTTTGATTTAGAGTTCCAACTACTTGTATCCATATAGGAGAAAACAGAGTGAAACCTAAACATGAAAACGGTTTCTGCAAAGGAACCGTTTAACCTAGAAGAACGAAATTTGGTGAGCCAATTGGCATTAGTGTACTGATAATTACCTGCCAGGATTATCAAGATTGGGTGAAAAATGTTTGCTGTGATTTCCGGAAACTCGTAGTTTTTTGGAAGCTTGGCAACCCCTTTCAATGAAAGTGATTCTCGTCAGTCTCTGCTTGGGTACTTCAATAGGACACAAACCATAGCGATAGATCTTGGAACTATATTATTGTGCCAAGTTTCAAAGAGCTAGCACAAACCGTGTTTGATTTAGAGTTCCAACTACATGTATCCATATAGGAGAAAACAGAGTCAAACCTAAATATGAAAACGATTACTGCAAAGGAACGATTTAACCTAGAAGAAGGAAATTTGGTGAGCCAAGTGGGAGTGGTGTACTGATCATTATCTGCCAGTATCATCAACAATGGGTGAAAAAATGTTTGCTGAGATTTCCGGAAACTCGTAGTTTTTCGAAAGCTGGGCAACCCCTTTCAAGGAAAGTGATTTTCGTCAGTCTCTGCTTGGGGCTGCTTCAATAGGACACAAACATAGCGAGAGAACTTGGAACTACATTATTGTGCCAAGTTTCAAAGAGCTAGCACAAACCGTTTTGATTTAGAGTTCCAACTGCATGTATCTATATAGGAGAAAACAGAGTGCAACCTAAACATGAAAACAATTACTACAAAGGAACGATTTAACGTATAAGAACGAAATTTGGTGAGCCAAGTGGGACTGGTGTTGTGATCATTATCTGCAATTATCATCAAGATTGGGTGAAAAAATGTTTGCTGAGATTTCCGGAAACTCGTATTTTTTCGAAAGTTTGGCAACCCCTTTCAATGAAAGTGATTCTCCTCAGTGTCTGCTTGGTGCTACTTCAATAGGACACAAACCATAGCGATAGAACTTGGAACTACATTATTGTGCCAAGTTTCAAAGAGCTAGCACAAACCGTGTTTGATTTTAGAGTTCCGACTACATGTATCCATATAGGAGAAAATAGAGTGAAACCTAAATATGAAAACGGTTACTGCAAAGGAACGGTTTAAGCTAGAAGAACGAAATTTGGTGAGCCAAGTGGGACTGGTGTTGTGATCATTATCTGCCAGTATCATCAAGATTGGGTGAAAAAATGTTTGCTGAGATTTCCGGAAACTCGTAGTTTTTTGGAAGCTTGGAAACCCCTTTCAATGAAAGTGATTCTCGTCAGTCTCTGCTTGGGCTACTTCAATAGGACACAAACCATAGCGATAGATCTTGGAACTACATTATTGTGCCAAGTTTCAAAGAGCTAGCACAAACCGTGTTTGATTTAGAGTTCCAACTACATGTATCCATATAGGAGAAAACAGAGTGAAACCTAAATATGAAAACGGTTACTGCAAAGGAACGGTTTAAACTAGAAGAACGAAATTTGGTTAGCCAAGTGGGACTGGTGTTGTGATCATTATCTGCAAGTATCATCAAGATTGGGTGAAAAAATGTTTGCTGAGATTTCCAGAAACTCGTCGTTTTTTTGAAGCTTGGCAACCCCTTTCAATGAAAGTGATTCTCGTCAGTCTCTGCTTGGGCCTACTTCAATAGGACACAAACCATACCGATAGAACTTGGAACTACATTATTTTGCCAAGTTTCAAAGAGCTAGCACAAACCGTTTTTGATTTAGAGTTCCAACTACATGTATCCATATAGGAGAAAACAGAGTGAAACCTAAACATGAAAACGGTTACTGCAAAGGAACGATTTAAGCTAGAAGACCGAAATTTGGTGAGCCAAGTGGGACTGGTGTTGTGATCATTATCTGCAAGTATCATCAAGATTGGGTGAAAAAATGTTTGCTGAGATTTCCGGAAACTCGTATTTTTTTGGAAGCTTGGCAACCCCTTTCAATGAAAGTGATTCTCGTCAGTCTCTGCTTGGGGCTACTTCAATAGGACACAAACCATAGCGATAGAACTTGGAACTACATTATTGTGCCAAGTTTCAAAGAGCTAGCTCAAACCGTGTTTGATTTAGAGTTCCAACTACATGTATCCATATAGGAGAAAACAGAGTGAAACCTAAACATGAAAACGGTTACTGCAAAAGAACCGTTTAACCTAGAAGAACGAAATTTGGTGAGCCAAGTGGGATCGGTGTACTGATCATTACCTGCCAGTATCATCAAGATTGGGTGAAAAATGTTTGCTGGGAATCCGGAAACTCGTAGTTTTTTGGAAGCTTGGCTACCCCTTTCAATGAAAGTGATTCTCGTCAGTCTCTTCTTGGGGCTATATCAATAGGACACAAACCATAGCGATAGAACTTTGAAGTATATTATTGTGCCAAGTTTCAAAGAGCTAGCACAAACCGTGTTTGATTTAGAGTTCCACCTATATGTATCCATATAGGAGAAAACAGAGTGAAACCTAAACATGAAAACGGGTACTGCAAAGGAACCGTTTAACCTAGAAGAACGTAAATTGGTGAGCCAAGTGGGACTGGTGTACTGATCATGACCTGCCAGTTTCATCAAGATTGGGTGAAAAAATGTTTGCTGAGATTTCCGGAAACTCGTAGTTTTTTGGAAGCTTGGCAACCCCTTTCAATGATAGTGATTCTCGTCATTCTCTGCTTGGGGCTACTTCAATAGGACACAAACCATAGCGATAGATCTTGGAACTACATTATTGTTCCATGTTTCAAAGAGCTAGCACAAACCATGTTTGATTTAGAGTTCCAACTACATGTATCCATATAGGAGAAAACAGAGTGAAACCTAAATATGAAAACGATTACTGCAAGGAACGATTTAACGTAGAAGAACGAAATTTGGTGAGCCAAGTGGGACTGGTGTACTGATCTTTATCTGAAACTATCATCAAGATTGGGTGAAAAAATATTTGCTGAGATTTCCGGAAACTCGGAGTTTTTCGAAAGCTTGGCAACCCCTTTCAATGAAAGTGATTCTTGTCATTCTCTGCATGGGGCTACTTCAATAGGACACAAACCATAGCGATAGAAATTGGAACTACATTATTGTGCCAAGTTTCAAAGAGCTAGCACAAACTGTGTTTGATTTAGAGTTCCAACTACATGTATCCATATAGGAGAAAACAGAGTGAAACCGAAATATAAAAACGATTACTGCAAAGGAACGATTTAACCTAGAAGAACGAAATTTGGTGAGCCAAGTGGGACTGGTGTTGTGATCATTATCTGCCAGTATCATCAAGATTGGGTGAAAAAATGTTTGCTGAGATTTCCGGAAACTCGTAGTTTTTTGGAAGCTTGGAAACCCCTTTCAATGAAAGTGATTCTCGTCAGTCTCTGCTTGGGCTACTTCAATAGGACACAAACCATAGCGATAGATCTTGGAACTACATTATTGTGCCAAGTTTCAAAGAGCTAGCACAAACCGTGTTTGATTTAGAGTTCCAACTACATGTATCCATATAGGAGAAAACAGAGTGAAACCTAAATATGAAAACGGTTACTGCAAAGGAACGGTTTAAACTAGAAGAACGAAATTTGGTTAGCCAAGTGGGACTGGTGTTGTGATCATTATCTGCAAGTATCATCAAGATTGGGTGAAAAAATGTTTGCTGAGATTTCCAGAAACTCGTCGTTTTTTCAAGCTTGGCAACCCCTTTCAATGAAAGTGATTCTCGTCAGTCTCTGCTTGGGCCTACTTCAATAGGACACAAACCATACCGATAGAACTTGGAACTACATTATTTTGCCAAGTTTCAAAGAGCTAGCACAAACCGTTTTTGATTTAGAGTTCCAACTACATGTATCCATATAGGAGAAAACAGAGTGAAACCTAAACATGAAAACGGTTACTGCAAAGGAACGATTTAAGCTAGAAGACCGAAATTTGGTGAGCCAAGTGGGACTGGTGTTGTGATCATTATCTGCAAGTATCATCAAGATTGGGTGAAAAAATGTTTGCTGAGATTTCCGGAAACTCGTATTTTTTTGGAAGCTTGGCAACCCCTTTCAATGAAAGTGATTCTCGTCAGTCTCTGCTTGGGGCTACTTCAATAGGACACAAACCATAGCGATAGAACTTGGAACTACATTATTGTGCCAAGTTTCAAAGAGCTAGCTCAAACCGTGTTTGATTTAGAGTTCCAACTACATGTATCCATATAGGAGAAAACAGAGTGAAACCTAAACATGAAAACGGTTACTGCAAAAGAACCGTTTAACCTAGAAGAACGAAATTTGGTGAGCCAAGTGGGATCGGTGTACTGATCATTACCTGCCAGTATCATCAAGATTGGGTGAAAAAATGTTTGCTGGGAATCCGGAAACTCGTAGTTTTTGGAAGCTTGGCTACCCCTTTCAATGAAAGTGATTCTCGTCAGTCTCTTCTTGGGGCTACATCAATAGGACACAAACCATAGCGATAGAACTTTGAAGTATATTATTGTGCCAAGTTTCAAAGAGCTAGCACAACCGTGTTTGATTTAGAGTTCCACCTATATGTATCCATATAGGAGAAAACAGAGTGAAACCTAAACATGAAAACGGTTACTGCAAAGGAACCGTTTAACCTAGAAGAACGTAAATTGGTGAGCCAAGTGGGACTGGTGTACTGATCATGACCTGCCAGTTTCATCAAGATTGGGTGAAAAAATGTTTGCTGAGATTTCCGGAAACTCGTAGTTTTTTGGAAGCTTGGCAACCCCTTTCAATGATAGTGATTCTCGTCATTCTCTGCTTGGGGCTACTTCAATAGGACACAAACCATAGCGATAGATCTTGGAACTACATTATTGTTCCATGTTTCAAAGAGCTAGCACAAACCATGTTTGATTTAGAGTTCCAAACTACATGTATCCATATAGGAGAAAACAGAGTGAAACCTAAATATGAAAACGATTACTGCAAGGAACGATTTAACGTAGAAGAACGAAATTTGGTGAGCCAAGTGGGACTGTGTACTGATCTTTATCTGAAACTATCATCAAGATTGGGTGAAAAAATATTTGCTGAGATTTCCGGAAACTCGGAGTTTTTCGAAAGCTTGGCAACCCCTTTCAATGAAAGTGATTTCTTGTCATTCTCTGCATGGGGCTACTTCAATAGGACACAAACCATAGCGATAGAAATTGGAACTACATTATTGTGCCAAGTTTCAAAGAGCTAGCACAAACTGTGTTTGATTTAGAGTTCCAACTACATGTATCCATATAGGAGAAAACAGAGTGAAAACGAAATATAAAAACGATTACTGCAAAGGAACGATTTAACCTAGAAGAACGAAATTTGGTGAGCCAAGTGGGACTGGTGTTGTGATCATTATCTGCAAGTATTATCAAGATTGGGTGAAAAAATATTTGCTGAGATTTCCGGAAACTCGTAGTTTTTCGAAAGCTTGGCAACCCCTTTCAATGAAAGTCATTCTCGTCAGTCTCTGCTTGGAGCTACTTCAATAGGACACAAACCATAGCGATAGAACTTGAAGTACATTATTGTGCCAATTTTCAAAGAGCTAGCACAAACCGTGTTTGGTTTAGAGTTCCAACTACATGTATCCATATAGGAGAAAACAGAGTGAAACCTAAACATGAAAACGGTTACTGCAAAGGAACCATTTAACCTAGAAGAACGTAAATTCATGAGCCAAGTGGGACTGGTGTACTGATCATGACCTGCAAGCATCATCAAGATTGGGTGAAAAAATGTTTGCTGAGATTTCAGGAAACTCGTAGTTTTTTGGAAGCTTGGCAACCCTTTCAATGAAAGTGATTCTCGTCACTCACCGCTTGGGGCAACTTCAATAGGACACAAACCATAGCGATAGAACTTGGAACTACATTATTGTGCCAAGTTTCAAAGAGCTAGCACAAACCGTTTTTGATTTAGAGTTCCAACTGCATGTATCCATATAGGAGAAAACAGAGTGCAACCTAAACATGAAAACGATTACTACAAAGGAACGATTTAACCTATAAGAACGAAATTTGGTGAACCAAGTGGGACTGGTGTTGTGATCATTATCTGCAAGTATCATCAAGATTGGGTGAAAAAATGTTTGCTGAGATTTCCGGAAACTCGTAGTTTTTTGGAAGCTTGGCAACCCCTTTCAATGAAAGTGATTCTCATCAGTATCTGCTTGGGGCTACTCAATAGGACACAAACCATAGCGATAGAACTTGGAACTACATTATTGTGCCAAGTTTCAAAGAGCTAGCACAAACCGTGTTTGATTTAGAGTTCCAACTGCATGTATCCATATCGGAGAAAACAGAGTGAAACCTAAACATGAAAACGGTTACTGCAAAGGAACCATTTAACCTAGTAGAACGTAAATTCATGAGCCAAGTGGGACTGGTGTACTGATCATGACCTGCCAGTACCATTAAGATTGGGTGAAAAAAATGTTTGCTGAGATTTCCGGAAACTCGTAGTTTTTCGAAAGCTTGGCAAACCCCTTTCGGTGAAAGTGATTGTTGTCAGTCTCTGCTTGGGGTACTTCAAT
Source organism: Urocitellus parryii (assembly GCF_045843805.1). Classification (NCBI taxonomy): domain Eukaryota; kingdom Metazoa; phylum Chordata; class Mammalia; order Rodentia; family Sciuridae; genus Urocitellus; species Urocitellus parryii. The sequence continues at coordinate 34,203 of NW_027552417.1, read as the reverse complement.
AGGACACAAACCATAGCGATAGAACTTGGAACTACATTATTGTGCCAAGTTTCAAAGAGCTAGCACAAACCGTTTTTGATTTAGAGTTCCAACTACATTTATCCATATAGGAGAAAACAGAGTGAAACCTAAATATGAAAACGATTACTGCAAAGGAACGATTTAACGTAGAAGAACGAAATTTGGTGAGCCAAGTGGGACTGGTGTACTGATCTTTATCTGAAACTATCATCAAGATTGGGTGAAAAAATGTTTGCTGAGATTTCGGAAACTCGGAGTTTTTCGAAAGCTTGGCAACCCCTTTCAATGAAAGTGATTCTCGTCATTCTCTGCATGGGTCTACTTCAATAGGACACAAACCATAGCGATAGAAATTGGAACTACATTATTGTGCCAAGTTTCAAAGAGCTAGCACAAACCGTGTATGATTTAGAGTTCCAACTACATGTATCCATATACGAGAAAACAGAGTGAAACCTAAATATGAAAACGGTTACTGCAAAGGAACGATTTAACCTAGAAGAACGAAAGTGGTGAGCCAAGTGGGACTGGTGTACTGATCATTACCTGCAAGCATCATCAAGATTGGGTGAAAAAATGTTTGCTGAGATTTCAGGAAACTCGTAGTTTTTTGGAAGCTTGGCAACCCCTTTCAATGAAAGTGATTCTCGTCAGTCTCTGCTTGGGGCTACTTCAATAGGACACAAACCATAGCGATAGAACTTGGAACTACATTTTTGTGCCAAGTTTCAAAGAGCTAGCACAAACCGTGTTTGATTTAGAGTTCCAATTACATGTATCCTTATAGGAGAAAACAGAGTGAAACCTAAAACATGAAAACGGTTACTGCAAAGGAACGGTTTAAGGTAGAAGTACGAAATTTGGTGAGCCAAGTGGGATTGGTGTACTGATCATTACCTGCCAGTATCATCAAGATTCTGTGAAAAAATGTTTGCTGAGATTTCAGGAAACTCGTAGATTTTTGGAAGCTTGGCAACCCCTTTCAATGAAAGGGATTCTCGTCAGTCTCTGCTTGGGGCTACTTCAATAGGACACAAACCATAGCGATAGAACTTGGAACTACATTATTGTGCCAAGTTTCAAAGAGCTAGTACAAACCGTGTTTGATTTAGAGTTCCAACTACATGTATCCATATAGGAGAAAACAGAGTGAAACCTAAACATACAAACGGTTACTGCAAAAAACCGTTAAACCTAGAAGAACGAAATTTGGTGAGCCAAGTGGGATTGGTGTACTGATCATGACCTGCCAGTATCATCAAGATTGGGTGAAAAAATGTTTCCTGAGATTTCCGGAACCTCGTAGTTTTTCGAAAGCTTGGCAACGCCTTTCAATGAAAGTGATTCTCGTCAGTCTCTGTTTCAGGCTACTTCAATAGGACACAAACCATAGCGATAGAACTTGGAACTACATTATTGTGCCAAGTTTCAAAGAGCTAGTACAAACCGATTTGAATTAGAGTTCCGACTACATGTATACATATAGGAGAAAACAGAGTGAAACCTAAACATGAAAACGGTTACTGCAAAGGAACGGTTTAACCTAGAAGAACGAAATTGGTGAGCCAAGTGGGATTGGTGTACTGATCATTACCTGCCAGTGTCATAAAGATTGGGTGAAAAAATATTTGCTGAGATTTCAGGAAACTAGTAGTTTTTAGGAAGCTTGGCAACCCCCTTCAATGAAAGTGATTCTCGTCAGTCTCTGCTTGGGGCTACTTCAATAGGACACAAACCATAGCGATAAAACTTGGAACAACATTATTGTGCCAAGTTTCAAAGAGCTAGCACAAACCGTGTTTGATTTAGAGTTCCAAATACATGTATCCATATAGGAGAAAACAGAGTGAAACCTAAGCATGAAAACGGTACTGCAAAGGAACGGTTTAACCTAGAAGAACGAAATTTGGTGAGCCAAGTGGGATTGGTGTACTGATCATTACCTGCCAGTATCATCAAGATTGGGTGAAAAAATGTTTCCTGAGATTTCAGGAAACTCGTAGTTTTTGGAAGCTTGGCAACCCTTTTCAATGAAAGGGATTCTCGTCAGTCTCTGCTTGGGGCTACTTCAAAAGGAGACAAAACATAGCGATAGAACTTGGAACTATATTATTGTGCCAAGTTTCAAAGTGCTAGCACAAAACCGTGTTTGATTTAGAGTTCCAACTACATGTATCCATATAGGAGAAAACAGAGTGAAACCTAAACATGAAAACGGTTCCTGCAAAGGAACAGTTTAACATAGAAGAACGAAATTTGGTGAGCCAAGTGGGATTGGTGTGCTGATCATTACCTGCCAGTATCATCATGATTGGGTGAAAAAATGTTTGCTGAGATTTCCGGAAACTCGTAGTTTTTTCCAAGCTTGGCAACCCCTTTCAATGAAAGTGATCTCGTCACTCTCCGCTTGGGGCAACGTCAATAGGACACAAACCATAGCGATAGAACTTGGAACTACATTATTGTGCCAAGTTTCAAAGAGCTAGCACAAACCGTGTTTGATTTAGAGTTCCAACTACATGTGCCCATATAGGAGAAAAAGGAGTGAAACCTAAATATGAAAACGGTTACTGCAAAGGAACGGTTTAAGCTAGAAGAACGAAATTTGGTGAGCCAAGTGGGACTGGTTTTGTGATCATTATCTGCCAGTATCATCAAGATTGGGTGAAAAAATGGTTGCTGAGATTTCCGGAAACTCGTAGTTTTTTGGAAGCTTGGCAACCCCTTTCAATGAAAGTGATTCTCGTCAGTCTCTGCTTGGGGATACTTCAATAGGACACAAACCATAGCGATAGAACTTGGAACTACATTATTGTGCAAGTTTCAAAGAGCTAGCACAAACCGTGTTTGATTTAGAGTTCCAACTACATGTATCTATGTAGGAGAAACAGAGTGAAACCTAAATATAAAAACGATTACTGCAAAGGAACGATTTAACCTAGAAGAACGAAATTTGGTGAGCCAAGTGGGACTGGTGTACTGATCATTATCTGCAAGTATCATCAAGATTGGGTGAAAAAATGTTTGCTGAGATTTCCGGAATCTCGTAGTTTTTCGAAAGCTGGGCAATCACTTTCAATGAAGTGATTTTCATCAGTCTCTGCTTGGGCCTGCTTCAATAGGACACAATCCATAGCGATAGAACTTGGAACTATATTATTGTGCCAAGTTTCAAAGAGCTAGTACAAACCGTGTTTGATTTAGAGTTCCAACTACATGTATCTATGTAGGAGAAAACAGAGTGAAACCTAAATATAAAAACGATTACTGCAAAGGAACGATTTAACCTAGAAGAACGAAATTTGGTGAGCCAAGTGGGACTGGTGTACTGATCATTACCTGCCAGTATCATCAAGATTGGGTAAAAAAAAATGTTTGCTGAGATTTCAGGAAACTCTTAGTTTTTTGGAAGCTTGGCAACCCCTTTCAATGAAAGGGATTCTCGTCAGTCTCTGCTTGGGGCTACTTCAATAGGACACAAACCATAGCGATAGAACTTGAAACTACATTAATGTGCCAAGTTTAAAAAGAGCTAGCACAAACCGTGTTTGATTTAGAGTTCCAACTACATGTGCCCATATAGGAGAAAAAGGAGTGAAACCTAAACATGAAAACGGTTCCTGCAAAGGAATGGTTTAAGCTAGAAGAACGAAATTTGGTGAGCCAAGTGGGATTGGTGTACTGATCATTACCTGCCAGTATCATCAAGATTGGGTGAAAAAATGTTTGCTGAGATTTCAGAAAATCGTAGTTTTTTGGAAGCTTGGCAACCCCTTTCAATGAAAGTGATTTTCGTCAGTCTCTGCTTGGGGCTACTTCAATAGGACACAAACCATAGCGATAAAACTTGGAACTACATTATTGTGCCAAGTTTCAAAGAGCTAGCACAAACCGTGTTTGATTTAGAGTTCCAAATACATGTATCCATATTTGAGAAAACAGAGTGAAACCTAAACATGAAAACGGTTCCTGCAAAGGAACCGTTTAACCTAGAAGAACGAAATTTGGTGAGCCAAGTGGGACTGGTGTTGTGATCATTATCTGCAAGTATTATCAAGATTGAGTGAAAAAATGTTTGCTGAGATTTCCGGAAACTCGTAGTTTTTCGAAAGCTTGGCAACCCCTTTCAATGAAATGATTCTCGTCAGTCTCTGCTTGGGGCTACTTCAATAGGACACAAACCATAGCGATAGAACTTGGAACTACATTATTGTGCCAAGTTTCATAGAGCTAGCACAAACCGTTTTTGATTTAGAGTTCCAACTACTTGTATCCATATAGGAGAAAACAGAGTGAAACCTAAACATGAAAACGGTTTCTGCAAAGAACCGTTTAACCTAGAAGAACGAAATTTGGTGAGCCAATTGGCATTAGTGTACTGATAATTACCTGCCAGGATTATCAAGATTGGGTGAAAAAATGTTTGCTGTGATTTCCGGAAACTCGTAGTTTTTTGGAAGCTTGGCAACCCCTTTCAATGAAAGTGATTCTCGTCAGTCCTGCTTGGGGTACTTCAATAGGACACAAACCATAGCGATAGATCTTGGAACTATATTATTGTGCCAAGTTTCAAAGAGCTAGCACAAACCGTGTTTGATTTAGAGTTCCAACTACATGTATCCATATAGGAGAAAACAGAGTCAAACCTAAATATGAAAACGATTACTGCAAAGGAACGATTTAACCTAGAAGAAGGAAATTTGGTGAGCCAAGTGGGAGTGGTGTACTGATCATTATCTGCCAGTATCATCAACAATGGGTGAAAAAATGTTTGCTGAGATTTCCGGAAACTCGTAGTTTTTTCGAAAGCTGGGCAACCCCTTTCAAGGAAAGTGATTTTCGTCAGTCTCTGCTTGGGGCTGCTTCAATAGGACACAAAACATAGCGAGAGAACTTGGAACTACATTATTGTGCCAAGTTTCAAAGAGCTAGCACAAACCGTTTTTGATTTAGAGTTCCAACTGCATGTATCTATATAGGAGAAAACAGAGTGCAACCTAAACATGAAAACAATTACTACAAAGGAACGATTTAACGTATAAGAACGAAATTTGGTGAGCCAAGTGGGACTGGTGTTGTGATCATTATCTGCAATTATCATCAAGATTGGGTGAAAAAATGTTTGCTGAGATTTCCGGAAACTCCGTATTTTTCGAAAGTTTGGCAACCCCTTTCAATGAAAGTGATTCTCCTCAGTGTCTGCTTGGTGCTACTTCAATAGGACACAAACCATAGCGATAGAACTTGGAACTACATTATTGTGCCAAGTTTCAAAGAGCTAGCACAAACCGTGTTTGATTTAGAGTTCCGACTACATGTATCCATATAGGAGAAAATAGAGTGAAACCTAAATATGAAAACGGTTACTGCAAAGGAACGGTTTAAGCTAGAAGAACGAAATTTGGTGAGCCAAGTGGGACTGGTGTTGTGATCATTATCTGCCAGTATCATCAAGATTGGGTGAAAAAATGTTTGCTGAGATTTCCGGGAACTCGTAGTTTTTTGGAAGCTTGGAAACCCCTTTCAATGAAAGTGATTCTCGTCAGTCTCTGCTTGGGCTACTTCAATAGGACACAAACCATAGCGATAGATCTTGGAACTACATTATTGTGCCAAGTTTCAAAGAGCTAGCACAAACCGTGTTTGATTTAGAGTTCCAACTACATGTATCCATATAGGAGAAAACAGAGTGAAACCTAAATATGAAAACGGTTACTGCAAAGGAACGGTTTAAACTAGAAGAACGAATTTGGTTAGCCAAGTGGGACTGGTGTTGTGATCATTATCTGCAAGTATCATCAAGATTGGGTGAAAAAATATTTGCTGAGATTTCCGGAAACTCGTATTTTTTTGGAAGCTTGGCAACCCCTTTCAATGAAAGTGATTCTCGTCAGTCTCTGCTTGGGGCTACTTCAATAGGACACAAACCATAGCGATAGAACTTGGAACTACATTATTGTGCCAAGTTTCAAAGAGCTAGCTCAAACCGTGTTTGATTTAGAGTTCCAACTACATGTATCCATATAGGAGAAAACAGAGTGAAACCTAAACATGAAAACGGTTACTGCAAAAGAACCGTTTAACCTAGAAGAACGAAATTTGGTGAGCCAAGTGGGATCGGTGTACTGATCATTACCTGCCAGTATCATCAAGATTGGGTGAAAAAATGTTTGCTGGGAATCCGGAAACTCGTAGTTTTTGGAAGCTTGGCTACCCCTTTCAATGAAAGTGAATTCTCGTCAGTCTCTTCTTGGGGCTACATCAATAGGACACAAACCATAGCGATAGAACTTTGAAGTATATTATTGTGCCAAGTTTCAAAGAGCTAGCACAAACCGTGTTTGATTTAGAGTTCCACCTATATGTATCCATATAGGAGAAAACAGAGTGAAACCTAAACATGAAAACGGTTACTGCAAAGGAACCGTTTAACCTAGAAGAACGTAAATTGGTGAGCCAAGTGGGACTGGTGTACTGATCATGACCTGCCAGTTTCATCAAGATTGGGTGAAAAAATGTTTGCTGAGATTTCCGGAAACTCGTAGTTTTTTGGAAGCTTGGCAACCCCTTTCAATGATAGTGATTCTCGTCATTCTCTGCTTGGGGCTACTTCAATAGGACACAAACCATAGCGATAGATCTTGGAACTACATTATTGTTCCATGTTTCAAAGAGCTAGCACAAACCATGTTTGATTTAGAGTTCCAACTACATGTATCCATATAGGAGAAAACAGAGTGAAACCTAAATATGAAAACGATTACTGCAAGGAACGATTTAACGTAGAAGAACGAAATTTGGTGAGCCAAGTGGGACTGGTGTACTGATCTTTATCTGAAACTATCATCAAGATTGGGTGAAAAATATTTGCTGAGATTTCCGGAAACTCGGAGTTTTTCGAAAGCTTGGCAACCCCTTTCAATGAAAGTGATTCTTGTCATTCTCTGCATGGGGCTACTTCAATAGGACACAAACCATAGCGATAGAAATTGGAACTACATTATTGTGCCAAGTTTCAAAGAGCTAGCACAAACTGTGTTTGATTTAGAGTTCCAACTACATGTATCCATATAGGAGAAAACAGAGTGAAACCGAAATATAAAAACGATTACTGCAAAGGAACGATTTAACCTAGAAGAACGAAATTTGGTGAGCCAAGTGGGACTGGTGTTGTGATCATTATCTGCAAGTATTATCAAGATTGGGTGAAAAAATATTTGCTGAGATTTCCGGAAACTCGTAGTTTTTCGAAAGCTTGGCAACCCCTTTCAATGAAAGTCATTCTCGTCAGTCTCTGCTTGGAGCTACTTCAATAGGACACAAACCATAGCGATAGAACTTGGAAGTACATTATTGTGCCAATTTTCAAAGAGCTAGCACAAACCGTGTTTTGGTTTAGAGTTCCAAATACATGTATCCATATAGGAGAAAACAGAGTGAAACCTAAACATGAAAACGGTTACTGCAAAGGAACCATTTAACCTAGAAGAACGTAAATTCATGAGCCAAGTGGGACTGGTGTACTGATCATGACCTGCAAGCATCATCAAGATTGGGTGAAAAAATGTTTGCTGAGATTTCAGGAAACTCGTAGTTTTTTGGAAGCTTGGCAACCCCTTTCAATGAAAGTGATTCTCGTCACTCACCGCTTGGGGCAACTTCAATAGGACACAAACCATAGCGATAGAACTTGGAACTACATTATTGTGCCAAGTTTCAAAGAGCTAGCACAAACCGTTTTTGATTTAGAGTTCCACCTGCATGTATCCATATAGGAGAAAACAGAGTGCAACCTAAACATGAAAACGATTACTACAAAGGAACGATTTAACCTATAAGAACGAAATTTGGTGAACCAAGTGGGACTGGTGTTGTGATCATTATCTGCAAGTATCATCAAGATTGGGTGAAAAAATGTTTGCTGAGATTTCCGGAAACTCGTAGTTTTTTGGAAGCTTGGCAACCCCTTTCAATGAAAGTGATTCTCATCAGTCTCTGCTTGGGGCTACTTCAATAGGACACAAACCATAGCGATAGAACTTGGAACTACATTATTGTGCCAAGTTTCAAAGAGCTAGCACAAACCGTGTTTGATTTAGAGTTCCAACTGCATGTATCCATATCGGAGAAAACAGAGTGAACCTAAACATGAAAACGGTTACTGCAAAGGAACCATTTAACCTAGTAGAACGTAAATTCATGAGCCAAGTGGGACTGGTGTACTGATCATGACCTGCCAGTACCATTAAGATTGGGTGAAAAAATGTTTGCTGAGATTTCCGGAAACTCGTAGTTTTTCGAAAGCTTGGCAACCCCTTTCGGTGAAAGTGATTGTTGTCAGTCTCTGCTTGGGGTACTTCAATAGGACACAAACCATAGCGATAGAACTTGGAACTACATTATTGTGCCAAGTTTCAAAGAGCTAGCACAAACCGTTTTTGATTTAGAGTTTCCAACTATATTTATCCATATAGGAGAAAACAGAGTGAAACCTAAATATGAAAACGATTACTGCAAAGGAACGATTTAACGTAGAAGAACGAAATTTGGTGAGCCAAGTGGGACTGGTGTACTGATCTTTATCTGAAACTATCATCAAGATTGGGTGAAAAAATGTTTGCTGAGATTTCCGGAAACTCGGAGTTTTCGAAAGCTTGGCAACCCCTTTCAATGAAAGTGATTCTCGTCATTCTCTGCATGGGGCTACTTCAATAGGACACAAACCATAGCGATAGAAATTGGAACTACATTATTGTGCCAAGTTTCAAAGAGCTAGCACAAACCGTGTTTGATTTAGAGTTCCAACTACATGTATCCATATACGAGAAAACAGAGTGAAACCTAAATATGAAAACGGTTACTGCAAAGGAACGATTTAACCTAGAGAACGAAATTTGGTGAGCCAAGTGGGACTGGTGTACTGATCATTACCTGCAAGCATCATCAAGATTGGGTGAAAAAATGTTTGCTGAGATTTCAGGAAACTCGTAGTTTTTTGGAAGCTTGGCAACCCCTTTCAATGAAAGTGATTCTCGTCAGTCTCTGCTTGGGGCTACTTCAATAGGACACAAACCATAGCGATAGAACTTGGAACTACATTTTTGTGCCAAGTTTCAAAGAGCTAGCACAAACCGTGTTTGATTTAGAGTTCCAATTACATGTATCCTTATAGGAGAAAACAGAGTGAAACCTAAACATGAAAACGGTTACTGCAAAGGAACGGTTTAAGGTAGAAGTACGAAATTTGGTGAGCCAAGTGGGATTGGTGTACTGATCATTACCTGCCAGTATCATCAAGATTCTGTGAAAAAATGTTTGCTGAGATTTCAGGAAACTCGTAGATTTTTGGAAGCTTGGCAACCCCTTTCAATGAAAGTGATTCTCGTCAGTCTCTGCTTGGGGCTACTTCAATAGGACACAAACCATAGCGATAGAACTTGGAACTACATTATTGTGCCAAGTTTCAAAGAGCTAGTACAAACCGTGTTTGATTTAGAGTTCCAACTACATGTATCCATATAGGAGAAAACAGAGTGAAACCTAAACATACAAACGGTTACTGCAAAAAACCGTTAAACCTAGAAGAACGAAATTTGGTGAGCCAAGTGGGATTGGTGTACTGATCATGACCTGCCAGTATCATCAAGATTGGGTGAAAAAATGTTTCCTGAGATTTCCGGAACCTCGTAGTTTTTCGAAAGCTTGGCAACCCCTTTCAATGAAAGTGATTCTCGTCAGTCTCTGTTTCAGGCTACGTCAATAGGACACAAACCATAGCGATAGATCTTGGAACTACATTATTGTGCCAAGTTTCAAAGAGCTAGTACAAACCGATTTGAATTAGAGTTCCGACTACATGTATACATATAGGAGAAAACAGAGTGAAACCTAAACATGAAAACGGTTACTGCAAAGGAACGGTTTAACCTAGAAGAACGAAATTTGGTGAGCCAAGTGGGATTGGTGTACTGATCATTACCTGCCAGTATCATCAAGATTGAGTGAAAAAATGTTTGCTGAGACTTCAGGAAACTCGTAGTTTTTTCGAAGCTTGGCAACCCCTTTCAATGAAAGTGATTCTCGTCAGTCTCTCCTTGGGGCTACTTCAATAGGACACAAACCATAGCGATAGAACTTGGAACTACATTATTGTGCCAAGTTTCAAAGAGCTAGCACAAACCGTGTTGATTTAGAGTTCCAACTACATGTATCCATATAGGAGAAAACAGAGTGAAACCTAAATATGGAAACGGTTACTGCAAAGGAACCGTTAAACCTAGAAGAACGAAATTTTTTGAGCCAAGTGGGATTGGTGTATTGATCATTACCTGCCAGTATCATCAAGACTGGGTGAAAAAATGTTTGCTGAGATTTCCGGAAACTCGTAGTTTTTCGAAAGCTTGGCAACCCCTTTCAATGAAAGTCATTCTCGTCAGTCTCTGCTTGGAGCTACTTCAATAGGACACAAACCATAGCGATAGAACTTGGAAGAACATTATTGTGCCAATTTTCAAAGAGCTAGCACAAACCGTGTTTGGTTTAGAGTTCCAACTACATGTATCCATATAGGAGAAAACAGAGTGAAACCTAAACATGAAAATGGTTCCTGCAAAGGAACGGTTTAACCTAGAAGAACGAAATTTGGTGAGCCAAGTGGGATTGGTGTACTGATCATTACCTGCCAGTATCATCAAGATTGAGTGAAAATATGTTTGCTGAGACTTCAGGAAACTCGTAGTTTTTTCGAAGCTTGGCAACCCCTTTCAATGAAAGTGATTCTCGTCAGTCTCTCCTTGGGGCTACTTCAATAGGACACAAACCATAGCGATAGAACTTGGAACTACATTATTGTGCCAAGTTTCAAAGAGCTAGCACAAACCGTTTTGATTTAGAGTTCCAACTACATGTATCCATATAGGAGAAAACAGAGTGAAATCCAAATATGGAAACGGTTACTGCAAAGGAACCGTTTAACCTAGAAGAACGAAATTTTTTGAGCCAAGTGGGATTGGTGTATTGATCATGACCTGCCAGTATCATCAAGACTGGGTGAAAAAATGTTTGCTGAGATTTCCGGAAACTCGTAGTTTTTCGAAAGCTTGGCAACCCCTTTCAATGAAAGTCATTCTCGTCAGTCTCTGCTTGGAGCTACTTCAATAGGACACAAACCATAGCGATAGAACTTGGAAGTACATTATTGTGCCAATTTTCAAAGAGCTAGCACAAACCGTGTTTGGTTTAGAGTTCCAACTACATGTATCCATATAGGAGAAAACAGAGTGAAACCTAAACATGAAAACGGTTACTGCAAAAGAACCGTTTAACCTAGAAGAACGAAATTTGGTGAGCCAAGTGAGATTGGTGTACTGATCATGACCTGCCAGTATCATCAAGATTGGGTGAAAAAATGTTTGCTGAGAATCCGGAAACTCGTAGTTTCTCGAAAGCTTCGCAACCCCTTTCAATGAAAGTGATTCTCGTCAGTCTCTGATTGGGGCTACTTCAATAGGACACAAACCATAGCGATAGAACTTGGAACTACATTATTGCGCCAAGTTTCAAAGAGCTAGCACAAACTGTGTTTGATTTAGAGTTCCAACTACATGTATCCATATAGGAGAAAACAGAGTGAAACCTAAATATGAAAACGGTTACTGCAAAGGAACGGTTTAAGCTAGAAGAACGAAATTTGGTGAGCCAAGTGGGATTGGTGTACTGATCATTACCTGCCTGTATCATCAAGATTGGGTTAAAAAAATGTTTGCTGAGATTTCCGGAAACTCGTAGTTTTTTGGAAGCTTGGCAACCCCTTTCAATGAAAGTGATTCTCCTCAGTCTCTGCTTGGGGCTACTTCAATAGGACACAAACCATAGCGATACAACTTGGAACTACATTATTGTGCCAGGTTTCAAAGAGCTAGCACAACCCGTGTTTGATTTAGAGTTCCAACTACATGTATCCATATAGGAGAAAACAGAGTGAAACCTAAACATGAAAACGGTTCCTGCAAATGAACAGTTTAACCTAGAAGAACGAAATTTGGTGAGCCAAGTGGGATTGGTGTGCTGATCATTACCTGCCAGTATCATCAAGATTGGGTGAAAAAATGTTTGCTGAGATTTCAGGAAACTCGTAGTTTTTTGGAAGCTTGGCAACCCCTTTCAATGAAAGTGATTCTCGTCACTCACCGCTTGGGGCAACTTCAATAGGACACAAACCATAGCGATAGAACTTGGAACTACATTATTGTGCCAAGTTTCAAAGAGCTAGCACAAACCGTGTTTGGTTTAGAGTTCCAACTACATGTATCCATATAGGAGAAAACAGAGTGAAACCTAAACATGAAAACGGTTACTGCAAAGGAACCATTTAATCTAGAAGAACGTAAATTCATGAGCCAAGTGGGACTGGTGTACTGATCATGACCTGCCAGTATCATTAAGATTGGTTGAAAAAATGTTTGCTGAGATTTCCGGAAACTCGTAGTTTTTCGAAAGCTTGGCAACCCTTTCAGTGAAAGTGATTGTTGTCAGTCTGCTTGGGGCGACTTCAATAGGACACAAACCATAGCGATAGAACTTGGAACTACATTATTGCGCCAAGTTTCAAAGAGCTAGCACAAACTGTGTTTGATTTAGAGTTCCAACTACATGTATCCATATAGGAGAAAACAGAGTGAAACCTAAATATGAAAACGGTTACTGCAAAGGAACGGTTTAAGCTAGAAGAACGAAATTTGGTGAGCCAAGTGGGATTGGTGTACTGATCATTACCTGCCTGTATCATCAAGATAGGGTTAAAAAAATGTTTGCTGAGATTTCCGGAAACTCGTAGTTTTTTGGAAGCTTGGCAACCCCTTTCAATGAAAGTGATTCTCCTCAGTCTCTGCTTGGGGCTACTTCAATAGGACACAAACCATAGCGATACAACTTGGAACTACATTATTGTGCCAGGTTTCAAAGAGCTAGCACAACCCGTGTTTGATTTAGAGTTCCAACTACATGTATCCATATAGGAGAAAACAGAGTGAAACCTAAACATGAAAACGGTTCCTGCAAATGAACAGTTTAACCTAGAAGAACGAAATTTGGTGAGCCAAGTGGGATTGGTGTGCTGATCATTACCTGCCAGTATCATCAAGATTGGGTGAAAAAATGTTTGCTGAGATTTCAGGAAACTCGTAGTTTTTTAGAAGCTTGGCAACCCCTTTCAATGAACGTGATTCTCGTCACTCACCGCTTGGGGCAACTTCAATAGGACACAAACCATAGCGATAGAACTTGGAACTACATTATTGTGCCAAGTTTCAAAGAGCTAGCACAAACCGTTTTTGATTTAGAGTTCCAACTGCATGTATCCATATATGAGAAAACAGAGTGCAACCTAAACATGAAAACGATTACTACAAAGGAACGATTTAAGCTAGAAGAACGAAATTGGTGAACCAAGTGGGACTGGTGTTGTGATCATTATCTGCAAGTATGATCAAGATTGGGTGAGAAAATGTTTGCTGAGATTTCCGGAAACTCGTAGTTTTTTGGAAGCTTGGCAACCCCTTTCAATGAAAGTGATTCTCGTCAGTCTCTGCTTGGGGCTACTTCAATAGGACACAAACCATAGCGATAGAACTTGGAACTACATTATTGTGCCAAGTTTCAAAGAGCTAGCACAAACCGTGTTTGATTTAGAGTTCCAACTGCATTTATCCATATCGGAGAAAACAGTGAAACCTAAACATGAAAACGGTTACTGCAAAGGAACCATTTAACCTAGAAGAACGTAAATTCATGAGCCAAGTGGGACTGGTGTACTGATCATGACCTGCCACTATCATTAAGATTGGTTGAAAAAATGTTTGCTGAGATTTCCGGAAACTCGTAGTTTTTCGAAAGCTTGGCAACCCCTTTCAGTGAAAGTGATTCTCCTCAGTCTCTGCTTGGGGCTACTTCAATAGGACACAAACCATAGCGATACAACTTGGAACTACATTATTGTGCCAGGTTTCAAAGAGCTAGCACAACCCGTGTTTGATTTAGAGTTCCAACTACATGTATCCATATAGGAGAAAACAGAGTGAAAGCTAAACATGAAAACGGTTCCTGCAAATGAACAGTTTAACCTAGAAGAACGAAATTTGGTGAGCCAAGTGGGATTGGTGTGCTGATCATTACCTGCCAGTATCATCAAGATTGGGTGAAAAAATGTTTGCTGAGATTTCAGGAAACTCGTAGTTTTTTGGAAGCTTGGCAACCCCTTTCAATGAAAGTGATTCTCGTCACTCACCGCTTGGGGCAACTTCAATAGGACACAAACCATAGCGAGAGAACTTGGAACTACATTATTGTGCCAAGTTTCAAAGAGCTAGCACAAACCCTGTTTGATTTAGAGTTCCAACTGCATGTATCCATATCGGAGAAAACAGAGTGAAACCTAAACATGAAAACGGTTACTGCAAAGGAACCATTTAACCTAGAAGAACGTAAATTCATGAGCCAAGTGGGACTGGTGTACTGATCATGTCCTGCCAGTACCATTAAGATTGGGTGAAAAAATGTTTGCTGAGATTTCCGGAAACTCGTAGTTTTTCGAAAGCTTGGCAACCCCTTTCGGTGAAAGTGATTCTTGTCAGTCTCTGCTTGGGGCTACTTCAATACGACACAAACGATAGCGATAGAACTTGGAACTACATTATTGCGCCAAGTTTCAAAGAGCTAGCACAAACTGTTTTTGATTTAGAGTTCCAACTACATGTATCCATATAGGAGAAAACAGAGTGAAACCTAAACATGAAAACGGTTACTGCAAAGGAACGATTTAAGCTAGAAGAACGAAATTGGTGAACCAAGTGGGACTGGTGTTGTGATCATTATCTGCAAGTATGATCAAGATTGGGTGAGAAAATGTTTGCTGAGATTTCCGGAAACTCGTAGTTTTTTGGAAGCTTGGCAACCCCTTTCAATGAAAGTGATTCTCGTCAGTCTCTGCTTGGGGCTACTTCAATAGGACACAAACCATAGCGATAGAACTTGGAACTACATTTTTGTGCCAAGTTTCAAAGAGCTAGCACAAACCGTGTTTGATTTAGAGTTCCAATTACATGTATCCTTATAGGAGAAAACAGAGTGAAACCTAAACATGAAAACGGTTACTGCAAAGGAACGGTTTAAGGTAGAAGTACGAAATTTGGTGAGCCAAGTGGGATTGGTGTACTGATCATTACCTGCCAGTATCATCAAGATTCTGTGAAAAAATGTTTGCTGAGATTTCAGGAAACTCGTAGATTTTTGGAAGCTTGGCAACCCCTTTCAATGAAAGTGATTCTCGTCAGTCTCTGCTTGGGGCTACTTCAATAGGACACAAACCATAGCGATAGAACTTGGAACTACATTATTGTGCCAAGTTTCAAAGAGCTAGTACAAACCGTGTTTGATTTAGAGTTCCAACTACATGTATCCATATAGGAGAAAACAGAGTGAAACCTAAACATACAAACGGTTACTGCAAAATACCGTTAAACCTAGAAGAACGAAATTTGGTGAGCCAAGTGGGATTGGTGTATTGATCATGACCTGCCAGTATCATCAAGATTGGGTGAAAAAATGTTTCCTGAGATTTCCGGAACCTCGTAGTTTTTCGAAAGCTTGGCAACCCCTTTCAATGAAAGTGATTCTCGTCAGTCTCTGTTTCAGGCTACGTCAATAGGACACAAACCATAGCGATAGATCTTGGAACTACATTATTGTGCCAAGTTTCAAAGAGCTAGTACAAACCGATTTGAATTAGAGTTCCGACTACATGTATACATATAGGAGAAAACAGAGTGAAACCTAAACATGAAAACGGTTACTGCAAAGGAACGGTTTAACCTAGAAGAACGAAATTTGGTGAGCCAAGTGGGATTGGTGTACTGATCATTACCTGCCAGTATCATCAAGATTGAGTGAAAAAATGTTTGCTGAGACTTCAGGAAACTCGTAGTTTTTTCGAAGCTTGGCAACCCCTTTCAATGAAAGTGATTCTCGTCAGTCTCTCCTTGGGGCTACTTCAATAGGACACAAACCATAGCGATAGAACTTGGAACTACATTATTGTGCCAAGTTTCAAAGAGCTAGCACAAACCGTGTTGATTTAGAGTTCCAACTACATGTATCCATATAGGAGAAAACAGAGTGAAACCTAAATATGGAAACGGTTACTGCAAAGGAACCGTTAAACCTAGAAGAACGAAATTTTTTGAGCCAAGTGGGATTGGTGTATTGATCATGACCTGCCAGTATCATCAAGACTGGGTGAAAAAATGTTTGCTGAGATTTCCGGAAACTCGTAGTTTTTCGAAAGCTTGGCAACCCCTTTCAATGAAAGTCATTCTCGTCAGTCTCTGCTTGGAGCTACTTCAATAGGACACAAACCATAGCGATAGAACTTGGAAGTACATTATTGTGCCAATTTTCAAAGAGCTAGCACAAACCGTGTTTGGTTTAGAGTTCCAACTACATGTATCCATATAGGAGAAAACAGAGTGAAACCTAAACATGAAAACGGTTACTGCAAAGGAACCATTTAACCTAGAAGAACGTAAATTCATGAGCCAAGTGGGACTGGTGTACTGATCATGACCTGCCAGGACCATTAAGATTGGGTGAAAAAATGTTTGCTGAGATTTCCGGAAACTCGTAGTTTTTCGAAAGCTTGGCAACCCCTTTCGGTGAAAGTGATTCTTGTCAGTCTCTGCTTGGGGCTACTTCAATAGGACACAAACCGTAGCGATAGAACTTGGAACTACATTATTGCGCCAAGTTTCAAAGAGCTAGCACAAACCGTTTTTGATTTAGAGTTCCAACTACATGTATCCATATAGGAGAAAACAGAGTGAAACCTAAACATGAAAACGGTTACTGCAAAGGAACGATTTAAGCTAGAAGAACGAAATTTGGTGAGCCAAGTGGGACTGGTGTACTGATCATTACCTGCAAGTATCATCAAGATTGGGTGAAAAAATGTTTGCTGAGATTTCCGGAAACTCGTAGTTTTTTGGAAGCTTGGCAACCCCTTTCAATGAAAGTGATTCTCGTCACTCTCCGCTTGGGGCTACTTCAATAGGACACAAACCATAGCGATAGAACTTGGAACTACATTATTGTGCCAAGTTTCAAAGAGCTAGCACAAACCGTGTTTGATTTAGAGTTCCAACTACATGTATCCATATAGGAGAAAACAGAGTGAAACCTAAACATACAAACGGTTACTGCAAAATACCGTTAAACCTAGAAGAACGAAATTTGGTGAGCCAAGTGGGATTGGTGTATTGATCATGACCTGCCAGTATCATCAAGATTGGGTGAAAAAATGTTTCCTGAGATTTCCGGAACCTCGTAGTTTTTCGAAAGCTTGGCAACCCCTTTCAATGAAAGTGATTCTCGTCAGTCTCTGTTTCAGGCTACGTCAATAGGACACAAACCATAGCGATAGATCTTGGAACTACATTATTGTGCCAAGTTTCAAAGAGCTAGTACAAACCGATTTGAATTAGAGTTCCGACTACATGTATACATATAGGAGAAAACAGAGTGAAACCTAAACATGAAAACGGTTACTGCAAAGGAACGGTTTAACCTAGAAGAACGAAATTTGGTGAGCCAAGTGGGATTGGTGTACTGATCATTACCTGCCAGTATCATCAAGATTGAGTGAAAAAATGTTTGCTGAGACTTCAGGAAACTCGTAGTTTTTTCGAAGCTTGGCAACCCCTTTCAATGAAAGTGATTCTCGTCAGTCTCTCCTTGGGGCTACTTCAATAGGACACAAACCATAGCGATAGAACTTGGAACTACATTATTGTGCCAAGTTTCAAAGAGCTAGCACAAACCGTGTTGATTTAGAGTTCCAACTACATGTATCCATATAGGAGAAAACAGAGTGAAACCTAAATATGGAAACGGTTACTGCAAAGGAACCGTTAAACCTAGAAGAACGAAATTTTTTGAGCCAAGTGGGATTGGTGTATTGATCATGACCTGCCAGTATCATCAAGACTGGGTGAAAAAATGTTTGCTGAGATTTCCGGAAACTCGTAGTTTTTCGAAAGCTTGGCAACCCCTTTCAATGAAAGTCATTCTCGTCAGTCTCTGCTTGGAGCTACTTCAATAGGACACAAACCATAGCGATAGAACTTGGAAGTACATTATTGTGCCAATTTTCAAAGAGCTAGCACAAACCGTGTTTGGTTTAGAGTTCCAACTACATGTATCCATATAGGAGAAAACAGAGTGAAACCTAAACATGAAAACGGTTACTGCAAAGGAACCATTTAACCTAGAAGAACGTAAATTCATGAGCCAAGTGGGACTGGTGTACTGATCATGACCTGCCAGGACCATTAAGATTGGGTGAAAAAATGTTTGCTGAGATTTCCGGAAACTCGTAGTTTTTCGAAAGCTTGGCAACCCCTTTCGGTGAAAGTGATTCTTGTCAGTCTCTGCTTGGGGCTACTTCAATAGGACACAAACCGTAGCGATAGAACTTGGAACTACATTATTGCGCCAAGTTTCAAAGAGCTAGCACAAACCGTTTTTGATTTAGAGTTCCAACTACATGTATCCATATAGGAGAAAACAGAGTGAAACCTAAACATGAAAACGGTTACTGCAAAGGAACGATTTAAGCTAGAAGAACGAAATTTGGTGAGCCAAGTGGGACTGGTGTACTGATCATTACCTGCAAGTATCATCAAGATTGGGTGAAAAAATGTTTGCTGAGATTTCCGGAAACTCGTAGTTTTTTGGAAGCTTGGCAACCCCTTTCAATGAAAGTGATTCTCGTCACTCTCCGCTTGGGGCTACTTCAATAGGACACAAACCATAGCGATAGAACTTGGAACTACATTATTGTGCCAAGTTTCAAAGAGCTAGCACAAACCGTGTTTGATTTAGAGTTCCAACTACATGTATCCATATAGGAGAAAACAGAGTGAAACCTAAACATGAAAACGGTTACTGCAAAAGAACCGTTTAACCTAGAAGAACGAAATTTGGTGAGCCAAGTGGGACTGGTGTACTGATCATTACCTGCAAGTATTATCAAGATTGGGTGAAAAAATGTTTGCTGAGATTTCCGGAAACTCGTAGTTTTTCGAAAGCTTGGCAACCCCTTTCAATGAAAGTCATTCTCGTCAGTCTCTGCTTGGAGCTACTTCAATAGGACACAAACCATAGCGATAGAACTTGGAAGTACATTATTGTGCCAATTTTCAAAGAGCTAGCACAAACCGTGTTTGGTTTAGAGTTCCAACTACATGTATCCATATAGGAGAAAACAGAGTGAAACCTAAACATGAAAACGGTTACTGCAAAGGAACCATTTAACCTAGAAGAACGTAAATTCATGAGCCAAGTGGGACTGGTGTACTGATCATGACCTGCCACTATCATTAAGATTGGTTGAAAAAATGTTTGCTGAGATTTCCGGAAACTCGTAGTTTTTCGAAAGCTTGGCAACCCCTTTCAGTGAAAGTGATTGTTGTCAGTCTCTGCTTGGGGCTACTTCAATAGGACACAAACCATAGCGATAGAACTTGGAACTACATTATTGCGCCAAGTTTCAAAGAGCTAGCACAAACTGTGTTTGATTTAGAGTTCCAACTACATGTATCCATATAGGAGAAAACAGAGTGAAACCTAAATATGAAAACGGTTACTGCAAAGGAACGGTTTAAGCTAGAAGAACGAAATTTGGTGAGCCAAGTTGGATTGGTGTACTGATCATTACCTGCCTGTATCATCAAGATTGGGTTAAAAAGTGTTTGCTGAGATTTCCGGAAACTCGTAGTTTTTTGGAAGCTTGGCAACCCCTTTCAATGAAAGTGATTCTCCTCAGTCTCTGCTTGGGGCTACTTCAATAGGACACAAACCATAGCGATACAACTTGGAACTACATTATTGTGCCAGGTTTCAAAGAGCTAGCACAACCCGTGTTTGATTTAGAGTTCCAACTACATGTATCCATATAGGAGAAAACAGAGTGAAAGCTAAACATGAAAACGGTTCCTGCAAATGAACAGTTTAACCTAGAAGAACGAAATTTGGTGAGCCAAGTGGGATTGGTGTGCTGATCATTACCTGCCTGTATCATCAAGATTGGGTGAAAAAATGTTTGCTGAGATTTCAGGAAACTCGTAGTTTTTTGGAAGCTTGGCAACCCCTTTCAATGAAAGTGATTCTCGTCACTCACCGCTTGGGGCAACTTCAATAGGACACAAACCATAGCGAGAGAACTTGGAACTACATTATTGTGCCAAGTTTCAAAGAGCTAGCACAAACCGTGTTTGATTTAGAGTTCCAACTGCATGTATCCATATCGGAGAAAACAGAGTGAAACCTAAACATGAAAACGGTTACTGCAAAGGAACCATTTAACCTAGAAGAACGTAAATTCATGAGCCAAGTGGGACTGGTGTACTGATCATGTCCTGCCAGTACCATTAAGATTGGGTGAAAAAATGTTTGCTGAGATTTCCGGAAACTCGTAGTTTTTCGAAAGCTTGGCAACCCCTTTCGGTGAAAGTGATTCTTGTCAGTCTCTGCTTGGGGCTACTTCAATGCGACACAAACGATAGCGATAGAACTTGGAACTACATTATTGCGCCAAGTTTCAAAGAGCTAGCACAAACTGTTTTTGATTTAGAGTTCCAACTACATGTATCCATATAGGAGAAAACAGAGTGAAACCTAAACATAAAACGGTTACTGCAAAAGAACCGTTTAACCTAGAAGAACGAAATTTGGTGAACCAAGTGGGATTGGTGTACTGATCATTACCTGCCAGTATCATCAAGATTGGGTGAAAAAATGTTTGCTGAGAATCCGGAAACTCGTAGTTTTTGGAAGCTTGGCAACCCCTTTCAATGAAAGGGAATCTCGTCAGTCTCTGCTTGGGGCTACATCAATAGGACACAAACCATAGCGATACAACTTTGAAGTACATTATTGTGCCAAGTTTCAAAGAGCTAGCACAAACCGTGTTTGATTTAGAGTTCCACCTATATGTATCCATATACGAGAAAACAGAGTGACCTAAACATGAAAACGGTTACTGCAAAGGAACCGTTTAACCTAGAAGAACGTAAATTGGTGAGCCAAGTGGGACTGGTGTACTGATCATGACCTGCCAGTTTCATCAAGATTGGGTGAAAAAATGTTTGCTGAGATTTCCGGAAACTGGTAGTTTTTTGGAAGCTTGGCAACCCCTTTCAATGATAGTGATTCTCGTCATTCTCTGCTAGGGGCTACTTCAATAGGACACAAACCATAGCGATAGAACTTGGAACTACATTATTGTGCCAAGTTTCAAAGAGCTAGCACAAACCGTGTTTGATTTAGAGTTCCAACTACATGTATCCATATAGGAGAAAACAGAGTGAAACCTAAACATGAAAACGGTTACTGCAAAAGAACCGTTTAACCTAGAAGAACGAAATTTGGTGAGCCAAGTGAGATTGGTGTACTGATCATGACCTGCCAGTATCATCAAGATTGGGTGAAAAAATGTTTGCTGAGAATCCGGAAACTCGTAGTTTCTCGAAAGCTTCGCAACCCCTTTCAATGAAAGTGATTCTCGTCAGTCTCTGATTGGGGCTACTTCAATAGGGCACAAACCATAGCGATAGATCTTGGAACTACATTATTGTGCCAAGTTTCAAAGAGCTAGCACAAACCGATTTTAATTAGAGTTCCGACTACATGTATCCATATAGGAGAAAACAGAGTGAAACCTAAACATGAAAACGGTTACTGCAAAGGAACGGTATAACCTAGAAGACCGATATTTGGTGAGCCAAGTGGGATTGGTGTACTGATCATTACCTGCCCGTATCATCAAGATTGAGTGAAAAAAATGTTTGTTGAGATTTCAGGAAACTCGTAGTTTTTTGGAAGCTTGGCAACCCCTTTCAATGAAAGGGATTATAGTCAGTCTCTGCTTGGGGTACTTCAAAAGGACACAAACCATTGCGATAGAACTTGGAACTACATTATTGTGCCAAGTTTCAAAGAGCTAGCACAAACCGTGTTTGATTTAGAGTTCCAACTGCATGTATCCATATAGGAGAAAACAGAGTGAAACCTAAATATGAAAACGATTACTGCAAATGAACGATTTAACATAGAAGAACGTAAATTGGTGATCCAAGTGGGACTGGTGTACTGATCTTTATCTGAAAGTATCATCAGGTTTGGGTGACAAAATGTTTGCTGAGATTTCCGGAAACTCAGAGTTTTTCGAAAGCTTGGCAACCCCTTTCAATGAAAGTGATTCTTGTCATTCTCTGCTTGGGGCTACTTCAATAGGACACAAACCATAGCGATAGAACTTGGAACTACATTATTGTGCCAAGTTTCAAAGAGCTAGCACAAACCGTGTTTGATTTAGAGTTCCAACTACATGTATCCATATAGGAGAAAACAGAGTGAAACCTAAACATGAAAACGGTTCCTGCAAAGGAACCGTTTAACCTAGAAGAATGAAATTTGGTGAGCCAAGTGGGATTGGTGTACTGTATATTACCTGCCAGTATCATCAAGATTGGGTGAAAAAATGTTTGTTGAGATTTCCGGAAACTCGTAGTTTTTTGGAAGCTTGGCAACACCTTTCAATGAAAGTGATTCTCGTCAGTCTCTGCTTGGGGCTACTTCAATAGGACACAAACCATAGCGATAGAACTTGGAACTACATTATTGTGCCAAGTTTCAAAGAGCTAGTTCAAACCGTGTTTGATTTAGAGTTCCAAATACATGTATCCATATAGGAGAAAACAGAGTGAAACCTAAACATGAAAACGGTTACTGCAAAGGAACGGATTAAGCTAGAAGAACGAAATTTGGTGAGCCAAGTGGGATTGGTGTACTGATCATTACGTGCCAGTATCATCAAGATTGGGTAAAAAAATGTTTGCTGACATTTCAGGAAACTCGTAGTTTTTTGGAAGCTTGGCAACCCCTTTAAATGAAAGTGATTCTCGTCAGTCTCTGCTTGGGGCTACTTCAATAGGACACAAACCATAGCGATAGAACTTGGAACTACATTATTGTGCCAAGTTTCAAAGAGCTAGCACAAACCGTGTTTGATTTAGAGTTCCAACTACATGTATCCATATAGGAGAAAACAGAGTGAAAACTAAACATGAAAACGGTTCCTGCAAAGGAACCGTTTAACATGGAAGAACGAAATTTGGTGAGCCAAGTGCGATTGGTGTACTGATCATGACCTGCCAGTATCATCAAGATTGGGTGAAAAAATGTTTGTTGAGATTCCCGGAAACTCGTAGTTTTTTGGAAGCTTGGCAACACCTTTCAATGAAAGTGATTCTCGTCAGTCTCTGCTTGGGGCTACTTCAATAGGACACAAACCATAGCGATAGAACTTGGAACTACATTATTGTGCCAAGTTTCAAAGAGCTAGCACAAACCGTGTTTGATTTAGAGTTCCAACTACATGTATCCATATAGGAGAAAACAGAGTGAAACCTAAATATGAAAACGATTACTGCAAAGGAACGATTTAACAAAGAAGAACGAAATTTGGTTAGCCAAGTGGGACTGGTGTTGTGATCATTATCTGCAAGTATCATGAAGATTGGGTGAAAAAATGTTTGCTGAGATTTCCGGAAACTCGTAGTTTTTCTAAAGCTTGGCAACCCCTTTCAATGAAAGTGATTCTCGTCAGTCTCTGCTTGGGGCTACTTCAATAGGACACAAACCATAGCGATAGAACTTGGAACTCTATTATTGTGCCAAGTTTCAAAGAGCTAGTACAAACTGTGTTTAATTTAGAGTTCCAACTACATTTATCCATATAGGAGAAAACAGAGTGAAACCTAAACATGAAAACGGTTACTGCAAAGGAACGGTTTAAGCTAGAAGAACGAAATTTGGTGAGCCAAGTGGGATTGGTGTGCTGATCATTACCTGCCAGTATCGTCAACATTGGGTAAAAAAATGTTTGCTCAGATTTCAGGAAACTCGTAGTTTTTTGGAAGCTTGGCAACCCCTTTCAATGAAAGGGATTCTCGTCCGTCTCTGCTTGGGGCTACTTCAATAGGACACAAACCATAGCGATAGAACTTGGAACTACATTATTGTGCCAAGTTTCAAAGAGCTAGTACAAACCGTGTTTGATTTAGAGTTCCAACTACATGTATCCATATAGGAGAAAACAGAGTGAAACCTAAACATGAAAACGGTTACTGCAAAGAAACGGTTTAAGCTAGAAGAACGAAATTTGGTGAGCCAAGTGGGATTGGTGTACTGATCATTACCTGCTAGTATCATCAAGATTGGGTGAAAAAATGTTTGCTGAGATTTCCGGAAACTCGTAGTTTTTCGAAAGCTTGGCAACCCCTTTCAATGAAAGTGATTCTCGTCAGTCTCTGCTTGGGGCTATTTCAATAGGACATAAACCAGAGCGATAGAACTTTGAAGTACATTATTGTGCCAAGTTTCAAAGAGCTAGCACAAACCGTGTTTGATTTAGAGTTCCAAATATATGTATCCATATAGGAGAAAACAGAGTGAAACCTAAACATGAAAACGGTTCCTGCAAAGGAACCGTTTAACCTAGAAGAATGAAATTTGGTGAGCCAAGTGGGTTTGGTGTACTGATCATTACCTGCCAGTATCATCAAGATTGGGTGAAAAAATGTTTGCTGAGATTTCTGGAAACTCGTAGTTTTTTGGAAGCTTGGCAACCCCTTTCAATGATAGTGATTCTCGTCAGTATCTGCTTGGGGCTACTTCAATAGGACACAAACCATAGCGATAGAATTGGAACTACATTATTGTTCCATGTTTCAAAGAGCTAGCACAAACCATGTTTGATTTAGAGTTCCAACTACATGTATCCATATAGGAGAAAACAGATTGAAACGTAAATATGAAAACGATTACTGCAAAGGAACGATTTAACGTAGAAGACGAAATTAGGTGATCCAAGTGGGACTGGTGTACTGATCTTTATCTGAAAGTATCATCAGGATTGGGTGAAAAAATGTTTGCTGAGATTTCCGGAAACTCGGAGTTTTTCGAAAACTTGACAACCCCTTTCAATGAAAGTGATTCTTGTCATTCTCTGCTTGGGGCTACTTCAATAGGACACAAACCATAGCGATAGAACTTGGAACTACATTATTGTGCCAAGTTTCAAAGAGCTAGCACAAACTTTGTTTGATTTAGAGTTCCAACTACATGTATCCATATAGGAGAAAACAGAGTGAAACCTAAACATGAAAACGGTTCCTGCAAAGGAACCGTTTAACCTAGAAGAATGAAATTTGGTGAGCCAAGTGGGATTGGTGTACTGATCATTACCTGCCAGTATCATCAAGATTGGCTGAAAAAATGTTTGTTGAGATTTCCGGAAACTCGTAGTTTTTTGGAAGCTTGGCAACACCTTTCAATGAAAGTGATTCTCGTCAGTCTCTGCTTGGGGCTACTTCAATAGGACACAAACCATAGCGAAAGAACTTGGAACTACATTATTGTGCCAAGTTTCAAAGAGCTAGCACAAACCGTGTTTGATTTAGAGTTCCAACTACATGTATCCATATAGGAGAAAACAGAGTGAAACCTAAATATGAAAACGATTACTGCAAAGGAACGATTTAACAAAGAAGAACGAAATTTGGTGCGCCAAGTGGGACTGGTGTTGTGATCATTATCTGCAAGTATCATGAAGATTGGGTGAAAAAATGTTTGCTGAGATTTCCGGAAACTCGTAGTTTTTCTAAAGCTTGGCAACCCCTTTCAATGAAAGTGATTCTCGTCAGTCTCTGCTTGGGGCTACTTCAATAGGACACAAACCATAGCGACAGAACTTGGAACTACATTATTGTGCCAAGTTTCAAAGAGCTAGTACAAACCGTGTTTAATTTAGAGTTCCAACTACATGTATCCATATAGGAGAAAACAGAGTGAAACCTAAACATGAAAAACGGTTACTGCAAAGGAACGGTTTAAGCTAGAAGAACGAAATTTGGTGAGCCAAGTGGGATTGGTGTGC
This sequence comes from Urocitellus parryii, assembly GCF_045843805.1. Lineage (NCBI taxonomy): Eukaryota > Metazoa > Chordata > Mammalia > Rodentia > Sciuridae > Urocitellus > Urocitellus parryii. The sequence continues at coordinate 8,135 of NW_027552417.1, read as the reverse complement.
TGATCATTACCTGCCAGTATCGTCAACATTGGGTAAAAAAATGTTTGCTCAGATTTCAGGAAACTCGTAGTTTTTTGGAAGCTTGGCAACCCCTTTCAATGAAAGGGGTTCTCGTCCGTCTCTGCTTGGGCCTACTTCAATAGGACACAAACCATAGCGATAGAACTTGGAACTACATTATTGTGCCAAGTTTCAAAGAGCTAGTACAAACCGTGTTTGATTTAGAGTTCCAACTACATGTATCCATATAGGAGAAAACAGAGTGAAACCTAAACATGAAAACGGTTACTGCAAAGAAACGGTTTAAGCTAGAAGAACGAAATTTGGTGAGCCAAGTGGGATTGGTGTACTGATCATTACCTGCTAGTATCATCAAGATTGGTTGAAAAAAATGTTTGCTGAGATTTCCGGAAACTCGTAGTTTTTCGAAAGCTTGGCAACCCCTTTCAATGAAAGTGATTCTCGTCAGTCTCTGCTTGGGGCTATTTCAATAGGACATAAACCAGAGCGATAGAACTTTGAAGTACATTATTGTGCCAAGTTTCAAAGAGCTAGCACAAACCGTGTTTGATTTAGAGTTCCAACTATATGTATCCATATAGGAGAAAACAGAGTGAAACCTAAACTTGAAAACGGTTCCTGCAAATTAACCGTTTAACCTAGAAGAATGAAATTTGGTGAGCCAAGTGGGATTGGTGTACTGATCATTACCTGCCAGTATCATCAAGATTGGCTGAAAAAATGTTTGTTGAGATTTCCGGAAACTCGTAGTTTTTTGGAAGCTTGGCAACACCTTTCAATGAAAGTGATTCTCGTCAGTCTCTGCTTGGGGCTACTTCAATAGGCACAAACCATAGCGAAAGAACTTGGAACTACATTATTGTGCCAAGTTTCAAAGAGCTAGCACAAACCGTGTTTGATTTAGAGTTCCAACTACATGTATCCCTATAGGAGAATACAGAGTGAAACCTAAATATGAAAACGATTACTGCAAAGGAACGATTTAACAAAGAAGAACGAAATTTGGTGAGCCAAGTGGGACTCGTGTTGTGATCATTATCTGCAAGTATCATGAAGATTGGGTGAAAAAATGTTTGCTGAGATTTCCGGAAACTCGTAGTTTTTCTAAAGCTTGGCAACCCCTTTCAATGAAAGTGATTCTCGTCAGTCTCTGCTTGGGGCTACTTCAATAGGACACAAACCATAGCGATAGAACTTGGAACTATATTATTGTGCCAAGTTTCAAAGAGCTAGTACAAACCGTGTTTAATTTAGAGTTCCAACTACATGTATCCATATAGGAGAAAACAGAGTGAAACCTAAACATGAAAACGGTTACTGCAAAGAAACGGTTTAAGCTAGAAGAACGAAATTTGGTGAGCCAAGTGGGATTGGTGTACTGATCATTACCTGCTAGTATCATCAAGATTGGGTGAAAAAATGTTTGCTGAGATTTCCGGAAACTCGGAGTTTTTCGAAAGCTTGGCAACCCCTTTCAATGAAAGTGATTCTCGTCAGTCTCTGCTTGGGGCTATTTCAATAGGACATAAAACAGAGCGATAGAACTTGGAACTACATTATTGTGCCAAGTTTGAAAGAGCTAGCACAAACCGTGTTTGATTTAGAGTTCCAACTACATGTATCCATATAGGAGAAAACAGAGTGAAACCTAAATATGAAAACGATTACTGCAAATGAACGATTTAACGTAGAAGAACGAAATTTGGTGATCCAAGTGGGACTGGTGTACTGATCTTTATCTGAAAGTATCATCAGGATTGGGTGAAAAAATGTTTGCTGAGATTTCCGGAAACTCAGAGTTTTTTGAAAGCTTGGCAACCCCTTTCAATGAAAGTGATTCTTGTCATTCTCTGCTTGGGGCTACTTCAATAGGACACAAACCATAGCGATAGAACTTGGAACTACATTATTGTGCCAAGTTTCAAAGAGCTAGCACAAACCGTGGTTGATTTAGAGTTCCAACTACATGTATCCATATAGGAGAAAACAGAGTGAAACATAAACATGAAAACGGTTCCTGCAAAGGAACCGTTTAACCTAGAAGAATGAAATTTGGTGAGCCAAGTGGGATTGGTGTACTGATCATTACCTGTCAGTATCATCAAGATTGGGTGAAAAAATGTTTGTTGAGATTTCCGGAAACTCGTAGTTTTTTGGAATCTTTGCAACACCTTTCAATGAAAGTGATTCTCGTCAGTCTCTGCTTGGGGCTACTTCAATCGGACAAAACCATAGCGATAGAACTTGGAACTACATTATTGTGCCAAGTTTCAAAGAGCTAGCACAAACCGTGTTTGATTTAGAGTTCCAACTACATGTATCCATATAGGAGAAAACAGAGTGAAACCTAAATATGAAAACGATTACTGCAAATGAACGATTTAACGTAGAAGAACGAAATTTGGTGATCCAAGTGGGACTGGTGTACTGATCTTTATCTGAAAGTATCATCAGGATTGGGTGAAAAAATGTTTGCTGAGATTTCCGGAAACTCAGAGTTTTTCGAAAGCTTGGCAACCCCTTTCAATGAAAGTGATTCTTGTCATTCTCTGCTTGGGGCTACTTCAATAGGACACAAACCATAGCGATAGAACTTGGAACTACATTATTGTGCCAAGTTTCAAAGAGCTAGCACAAACCGTGGTTGATTTAGAGTTCCAACTACATGTATCCATATAGGAGAAAACAGAGTGAAACATAAACATGAAAACGGTTCCTGCAAAGGAACCGTTTAACCTAGAAGAATGAAATTTGGTGAGCCAAGTGGGATTGGTGTACTGATCATTACCTGTCAGTATCATCAAGATTGGGTGAAAAAATGTTTGTTGAGATTTCCGGAAACTCGTAGTTTTTTGGAATCTTTGCAACACCTTTCAATGAAAGTGATTCTCGTCAGTCTCTGCTTGGGGCTACTTCAATAGGACACAAACCATAGCGATAGAACTTGGAACTACATTATTGTGCCAAGTTTAAAAGAGCTAGCACAAACCGTGTTTGATTTAGAGTTCCAACTACATGTATCCATATAGGAGAAAACAGAGTGAAACCTAAATATGAAAACGATTACTGCAAAGGAACGATTTAACAAAGAAGAACGAAATTTGGTGAGCCAAGTGGGACTAGTGTTGTGATCATTATCTGCAAGTATCATGAAGATTGGGTGAAAAAATGTTTGCTGAGATTTCCGGAAACTCGTAGTTTTTCTAAAGCTTGGCAACCCCTTTCAATGAAAGTGATTCTCGTCAGTCTCTGCTTGGGGCTACTTCAATAGGACACAAACCATAGCGATAGAACTTGGAACTATATTATTGTGCCAAGTTTCAAAGAGCTAGTACAAACCGTGTTTAATTTAGAGTTCCAACTACATGTATCCATATAGGAGAAAACAGAGTGAAACCTAAACATGAAAACGGTTACTGCAAAGGAACGGTTTAAGCTAGAAGAACGAAATTTGGTGAGCCAAGTGGGATTGGTGTGCTGATCATTACCTGCCAGTATCGTCAACATTGGGTAAAAAAATGTTTGCTCAGATTTCAGGAAACTCGTAGTTTTTTGGAAGCTTGGCAACCCCTTTCAATGAAAGGGGTTCTCGTCCGTCTCTGCTTGGGCCTACTTCAATAGGACACAAACCATAGTGATAGAACTTGGAACTATATTATTGTGCCAAGTTTCAAAGAGCTAGTACAAACCGTGTTTGATTTAGAGTTCCAACTACATGTATCCATATAGGAGAAAACAGAGTGAAACCTAAACATGAAAACGGTTACTGCAAAGAAACGGTTTAAGCTAGAAGAACGAAATTTGGTGAGCCAAGTGGGATTGGTGTACTGATCATTACCTGCTAGTATCATCAAGATTGGGTGAAAAAATGTTTGCTGAGATTTCCGGAAACTCGTAGTTTTTCGAAAGCTTGGCAACCCCTTTCAATGAAAGTGATTCTCGTCAGTCTCTGCTTGGGGCTATTTCAATAGGACATAAACCAGAGCGATAGAACTTTGAAGTACATTATTGTGCCAAGTTTCAAAGAGCTAGCACAAACCGTGTTTGATTTAGAGTTCCAACTATATGTATCCATATAGGAGAAAACAGAGTGAAACCTAAACTTGAAAACGGTTCCTGCAAATTAACCGTTTAACCTAGAAGAATGAAATTTGGTGAGCCAAGTGGGATTGGTGTACTGATTATTACCTGCCAGTATCATCAAGATTGGCTGAAAAAATGTTTGTTGAGATTTCCGGAAACTCGTAGTTTTTTGGAAGCTTGGCAACACCTTTCAATGAAAGTGATTCTCGTCAGTCTCTGCTTGGGGCTACTTCAATAGGACACAAACCATAGCGAAAGAACTTGGAACTACATTATTGTGCCAAGTTTCAAAGAGCTAGCACAAACCGTGTTTGATTTAGAGTTCCAACTACATGTATCCCTATAGGAGAATACAGAGTGAAACCTAAATATGAAAACGATTACTGCAAAGGAACGATTTAACAAAGAAGAACGAAATTTGGTGAGCCAAGTGGGACTGGTGTTGTGATCATTATCTGCAAGTATCATGAAGATTGGGTGAAAAAATGTTTGCTGAGATTTCCGGAAACTCGTAGTTTTTCTAAAGCTTGGCAACCCCTTTCAATGAAAGTGATTCTCGTCAGTCTCTGCTTGGGGCTACTTCAATAGGACACAAACCATAGCGATAGAACTTGGAACTATATTATTGTGCCAAGTTTCAAAGAGCTAGTACAAACAGTGTTTAATTTAGAGTTCCAACTACATGTATCCATATAGGAGAAAACAGAGTGAAACCTAAACATGAAAACGGTTACTGCAAAGAAACGTTTTAAGCTAGAAGAACGAAATTTGGTGAGCCAAGTGGGATTGGTGTACTGATCATTACCTGCTAGTATCATCAAGATTGGGTGAAAAAATGTTTGCTGAGATTTCCGGAAACTCGTAGTTTTTCGAAAGCTTGGCAACCCCTTTCAATGAAAGTGATTCTCGTCAGTCTCTGCTTGGGGCTATTTCAATAGGACATAAAACAGAGCGATAGAACTTTGAAGTACATTATTGTGCCAAGTTTCAAAGAGCTAGCACAAACCGTGTTTGATTTAGAGTTCCAACTATATGTATACATATAGGAGAAAACAGAGTGAAACCTAAACATGAAAACGGTTCCTGCAAAGGAACCGTTTAACCTAGAAGAATGAAATTTTGTGAGCCAAGTGGGATTGGTGTACTGATCATTACCTGCCAGTATCATCAAGATTGGGTGAAAAAATGTTTCCTGAGATTTCCGGAAACTCGTAGTTTTTTGGAAGCTTGGCAACCCCTTTCAATGATAGTGATTCTCGTCAGTATCTGCTTGGGGCTACTTCAATAGGACACAAACCATAGCGATAGAACTTGGAACTACATTATTGTGATAAGTTTCAATGAGCTAGCACAAACCGTGTTTGATTTAGAGTTCCAACTGCATGTATCCATATAGGAGAAAACAGAGTGAAACCTAAACATGAAAACGATTACGACATAGGAACGATTTAACTTATAAGAACGAAATTTGGTGAACCAAGTGGGACTGGTGTTGTGATCATTATCTGCAAGTATCATCAAGATTGGGTGAAAAAATGTTTGCTGAGATTTCCGGAAACTCGGAGTTTTTCGAAAGCTTGGCAACCCCTTTCAATGAAAGTGATTCTCGTCAGTCTCTGCTTGGGGCTACTTCAATCGGACAAAACCATAGCGATAGAACTTGGAACTACATTATTGTGCCAAGTTTCAAAGAGCTAGCACAAACCGTGTTTGATTTAGAGTTCCAACTACATGTATCCATATAGGAGAAAACAGAGTGAAACCTAAATATGAAAACGATTACTGCAAATGAACGATTTAACGTAGAAGAACGAAATTTGGTGATCCAAGTGGGACTGGTGTACTGATCTTTATCTGAAAGTATCATCAGGATTGGGTGAAAAAATGTTTGCTGAGATTTCCGGAAACTCAGAGTTTTTCGAAAGCTTGGCAACCCCTTTCAATGAAAGTGATTCTTGTCATTCTCTGCTTGGGGCTACTTCAATAGGACACAAACCATAGCGATAGAACTTGGAACTACATTATTGTGCCAAGTTTCAAAGAGCTAGCACAAACCGTGGTTGATTTAGAGTTCCAACTACATGTATCCATATAGGAGAAAACAGAGTGAAACATAAACATGAAAACGGTTCCTGCAAAGGAACCGTTTAACCTAGAAGAATGAAATTTGGTGAGCCAAGTGGGATTGGTGTACTGATCATTACCTGTCAGTATCATCAAGATTGGGTGAAAAAATGTTTGTTGAGATTTCCGGAAACTCGTAGTTTTTTGGAATCTTTGCAACACCTTTCAATGAAAGTGATTCTCGTCAGTCTCTGCTTGGGGCTACTTCAATAGGACACAAACCATAGCGATAGAACTTGGAACTACATTATTGTGCCAAGTTTAAAAGAGCTAGCACAAACCGTGTTTGATTTAGAGTTCCAACTACATGTATCCATATAGGAGAAAACAGAGTGAAACCTAAATATGAAAACGATTACTGCAAAGGAACGATTTAACAAAGAAGAACGAAATTTGGTTAGCCAAGTGGGACTGGTGTTGTGATCATTATCTGCAAGTATCATGAAGATTGGGTGAAAAAATGTTTGCTGAGATTTCCGGAAACTCGTAGTTTTTCTAAAGCTTGGCAACCCCTTTCAATGAAAGTGATTCTCGTCAGTCTCTGCTTGGGGCTACTTCCATAGGACACAAACCATAGCGATAGAACTTGGAACTATATTATTGTGCCAAGTTTCAAAGAGCTAGTACAAACTGTGTTTAATTTAGAGTTCCAACTACATGTATCCATATAGGAGAAAACAGAGTGAAACCTAAACATGAAAACGGTTACTGCAAAGGAACGGTTTAAGCTAGAAGAACGAAATTTGGTGAGCCAAGTGGGATTCGTGTGCTGATCATTACCTGCAAGTATCGTCAACATTGGGTAAAAAAAATGTTTGCTCAGATTTCAGGAAACTCGTAGTTTTTTGGAAGCTTGGCAACCCCTTTCAATGAAAGGGATTCTCGTCCGTCTCTGCTTGGGGCTACTTCAATAGGACACAAACCATAGCGATAGAACTTGGAACTACATTATTGTGCCAAGTTTCAAAGAGCTAGCACAAACCGTGTTTGATTTAGAGTTCCAACTGCATGTATCCATATAGGAGAAAACAGAGTGAAACCTAAACATGAAAACGGTTACTGCAAAGGAACGGTTTAAGCTAGAAGAACGAAATTTGGTGAGCCAAGTGGGATTGGTGTACTGATCATTATCTGCCAGTATCAGGAAGATTGGGTGAAAAAATGTTTGCTGAGATTTCAGGAAACTCGTAGTTTTTTGGAAGCTTGGCAACCCCTTTCAATGAAAGGGATTCTAGTCAGTCTCTGCTTGGGGTACTTCAAAAGGACACAAACCATTGCGATAGAACTTGGAACTACATTATTGTGCCAAGTTTCAAAGAGCTACCACAAACCGTGTTTGATTTAGTGTTCCAACTACATGTATCCATATAGGAGAAAACAGAGTGAAACCTAAATATGAAAACGATTACTGCAAAGGAACGATTTAACATAGAAGAACGAAATTTGGTGATCCAAGTGGGACTGGTGTACTGATCTTTATCTGAAAGTATCATCAGGATTGGGTGACAAAATGTTTGCTGAGATTTCCGGAAACTCAGAGTTTTTCGAAAGCTTGGCAACCCCTTTCAATGAAAGTGATTCTTGTCATTCTCTGCTTGGGGCTACTTCAATAGGACACAAACCATAGCGATAGAACTTGGAACTACATTATTGTGCCAAGTTTCAAAGAGCTAGCACAATCCGTGTTTGATTTAGAGTTCCAACTACATGTATCCATATAGGAGAAAACAGAGTGAAACCTAAACATGAAAACGGTTCCTGCAAAGGAACCGTTTAACCTAGAAGAATGAAATTTGGTGAGCCAAGTGGGATTGGTGTACTGATCATTACCTGACAGTATCATCAAGATTGGGTGAAAAAATATTTGTTGAGATTTCCGGAAACTCGTAGTTTTTTGGAAGCTTGGC